>NC_044313.2:46402918-46702918 GCF_007474595.2 Lynx canadensis | reverse complement strand
GGCCTTCTCCCTTGTGTGTCTGTGTTTCTGTGTTCAAATTTCCCCTCTTCTTATAAGGATACCAGTCATCCTGGATTTAGAGCCCACCCTACACCAGTATGACCTCATCTTGATTGCATCTGCAAAGACACTGTTTTCAAATAAGGTCACATTCCTGGGTTCCAAGTAGACATAAATTTTTGGGGGGGCATTATTCAGTTCAGTACATGGATGTTGGTGATGGTGGTGGCAGTTGGGATGGGATGGTCATGATGGTAATTGTGTGGTGTGGTGAGGTTTGGATAGTGGTGATGATGTGGGGGTAGTGCTAAGGCAAGATGAGTACCTAAAAGTCAGGCATGATAACTTTTTTAGGTTGCTTCACTGAAGATAAATATCCCCTAGTACTTTCCCAAGGCCAGAGCGAACTCAAGAAGATCTGGTTCCTTATAGACTCTTGGAAGCCTTTTTTTTTCCTGCCTGGAAATGAGGCATTTTACAGAAAACTGACATAGAGAAGGGTTGGTGTAGCTGTTCAGATATGTTTGGCACAGTTGTGTTCAGTTACGAGTACTTAAGTAATGTTTGTGAGTACTGTACCAGAAATTGTGTGTATGTGGGGGGAATTTAGAAAGATGGATAGACTTCACACAAAATAAATAAGATAATTAAAAGCAGTCATGACCACGCCTTAAAGGAATACCCTGTGAGTGTCACGATTCACTTGATTGCATCTTGGGATGGACCGTCCGTTGCCTTCGCTTACTCCTACACAGCCTCACAAGGCAGAATTCTCCTGCATCCCGAGATCAAGACTCTGGCTCCACCCTGCTCAGAGATTGGAGGGTGTTTTACCTGCTCTGTTTGAGCCGTTCAGCCTGGGCTTCCACCTCACAGGATATGCACTCAGTTGTAGCAAAAACGCTTATTGCACATTGATCCACATTTGGCTGCAAACCTGTGAATAGTTCTTGGCACACGAGTTACTATGGAGTAACAAAGAATGGCCTATTGGCAATGCCTTAAAGGCTTTTTGAGAAGTGAAGGGAGGGAGAAGTTAGTTGTATCCACATGACACCAATGCAGATGCTTCTCTCTCTAGGAATAAAGGCAGGGTTTTTGTCAACACAGCAATTTCAGTTTCTTAGAGAGCAATAATGTTTAAATATAAGGCACACAACTTCTAAGCAGATTAGGAGAAAGATAATAAAACCTTTAAAGAAAATATACATGATGCTTTTGTATTCCACGTTTGAGATCATCTTCTCTTTCTTTTAGTTTTTTTTTTTTTTTTAATTCACATATAATTGATGTGTTGTATTAGTTTCAGGTGTACAACAGAATGACTCAATATATTTTTTTAATTAAAAAAATTGTTTTATTTTTGAGAGAGAGGGAGAGCATGAGCAGGGGAGGGATAGAGAGAGAGAGGGAATCCCAAGTAGGCTCCGCACTGTGGGTGCCAGGCCTAACATGGGGCTCTCGAACCATGAGATCATGACCTGAGTGGAAACCGAGGGTCAGATGCTTAACCAACTGAACCACCCAGGTGCCCCCATAATGACTCAATATTTGTATGTATTATGATAACCACAGTAAGTCTAATTAACATCCATTACCACATACAGTGTTTTTCTTCTTTTGATGAGAACTTTTAAGATCTACTGTCTTAGCAACTTTCACATACACGATGTAGTATTGTTAACTTCTTGTCTCCATACTCTATATTGCATCCTAGGACTTACTTATTGCATAACTGGAAGTTCATATCTTTTGATTACCTTCACCCATTTCACCCACCTCCAACCCCCCCCCCCCCACTTCTGGCAATTATCAATCTGATCTCTGTGTTTATGATATATATATGATATATATATATATATATATATATATATATATCATATATATATATATATTGTGATCACATGGTATTTATTTTTTACTGTCTGACTTACTTCACTTAACATAATGCTCTGTAACTCCATCCATGTTGTTGCAAATGGCAGGATTTCCTTTTTTCTTAATGGCTGAATAATACTGCATTGCATATATCACATTTTCCTTATCCATTCATTTATCAGTGGACCCTTAGGTTGCTTCCTTGTCTTGGATATTGTAAATAATGCTATAATGAACATGGGGTGCAGATATCTTTTTCAGTTAGTATTGCCATGTCTTTTATTTCTTATAAGAAATTTTATATATTCTGTCTTTGCATTGTTGGGTGTCTCCACAATTGTGTCTATTCTTCCCTTTGCTCTAAAATTTATCTTGTGGGGTGCCTGGGTGCTCTGTTGGTTGAACATCCGACTCTTGATTTCAACTCAGGTTGATCCCAAGGTCACGGGATCAAGCCCCACATGGGGCTTCATGCTAAGTGTGGAGTCTGCTTAAGATTCTGTCCTCTCTCTCTCTCTCTCTCCCCCTGTTCGTGCTCTCTCTCTCTAAAGTAAAATAAAATAAAATTTATATTGTAAGAGTGATGTTTGCAATGTTGTGCACTAAAAAGCCCCTTTTGTAAATAGTTTTACACAATAGCTAAACTGTGATTCAGTTGCATAAGAGGCATGTTTCTGCCCCCTTTTCCTTTTTAATCTTCATTTATTTTTGAGAGAGAGAGACAGTGTGTGAGCAGGGGGGGAGCAGAGAGAGAGGGAGACACAGAATCTGAAGCAGGCTCCAGGCTCTGAGCTGTCAGCACAGAGCCCGATGTAGGGCTCAAACCCACGGACTGTGAGATCATGACCTGAGCCGAAGTTGGACACTCAACCGACTGAGCCACCCAGGCGTCCCCCTGCTTTTCTTAATTAACATTTTTAGTGTCAAAACTCACTCTAGGATTCCAGAGGAAGGACACCTGATGGTTGTGGCAGGTGATGACCTGTGAGTCACCCATTATTCTCCACACCATGATCGGCTCCTCTTGCTACTGTTCACCCACCAAACATCAAGTGCAATGCCCTTTTTCTGTTTCCTGCTCTAGTTTGCAGCAAAGTGCAAAGAAACAAACCATACCCCAAATGAGAAGGTGTTTGGAAAAGGATACAAAACCCCAAGTCCCTTCAACACTGGTGACATGAAGGTAATCATGTTCAAAGAAGAAGAATTTCAGAAAACTGGTGAACACTAATTTATAGCCTCAATTATACAACATACATTAAATGCGACCTATGGAAAACCACAAAATATTCCACTTTGCGCATTTTTTTTAACGTTTATTTATTTTTGAGACAGAGAGAGACACAGCATGAATGGGGGAGGGGCAGAGAGAGAGGGAAACACAGAATCAGAAGCAGGCTCCAGGCTCTGAGCCATCAGCCCAGAGCCCGACGTGGGGCTCAAACTCGCAGACCGTGAGATCGTGACCCGAGCCGAAGTCAGACGCTTAACCGACTGAGCCACCCAGGCGCCCCAACTTTGTGCATTTTTAAGCTCAGTGATAAAAAGTCTTAGACCACAATTCAAATCTCCATCATTGTCTGTTTATCTGAGGAACATTCTTCATCCTGCCCTGGGTGGCCCTGGGCTGCATTGCTCTGTTGGCATAAATGCCACAATGCTCAATTCTCAGGGGAAATGAGAGCTGGTGAACACATTTTTTTGATAAACTCCTTAAAAGGAGTTACATTTTTTCCCTAAAATTTCTCCTTTATTTATTTTTTATTTTTTTTAAGTTTGTTTATTTATTTTGAAAGAAAGGGAGAGTGTGAACATGAGCAGGTGAGGGGCAGAGAGAGAGAGAGAGAGAGAGAGAGAGAGAGGGAGGGAGGGAGAGAGAGAGAGAGAGAGAGAGAGAGAGAGAGAATCCCAAGCAGGCTCTTGAATCATGCGCAGAGCCAGACGTGGGGCTCAAACTCACAAACCATGAGATCATGACCTGAGCCAAAATCCAGAGTCTGTTGCTTAACACACTAAGCCACCCAGATGCCCCTAAAATTTCTCCTTTAAGTAAAGACAAGTTACTCAATGGAATTTTATCTTTAGAATAAATGAAAATTTGTGTCAGCACATATTTTTAAAAGTACTCTTTATTTGGTTGCCAGTGTTATGATAGTCATTTCTTTCCCATCAGTTGGATTTATGCTAAATGCATCTTTTGTGAGCCTTACTGTCACACGTGTATCAGCAAAGCTGCAGAGGTATTTTGACATTTGACCAAATAATTGCAAATTGTCCCTGTTATCTAACTGGAGAATTCATTTGTTTGTCAGCTAATAACAGATTTCAAAAATGGGATTTTCAGGTAAGGCACTAACACAGATTGAAAACCTGCTGCTGTGCAAAGGCCCAGGAGCTCACTTCACCATGATCTTTTCCTGTCCCTTCCTCCATTCTTCAGGAATCATAGGCTCCCTGATGCTTCTTCTTTACTCAGCTATCACCTGAGAGAGGTTTTTACAAACTGCAGCAGGATTGCCCTTCTCTGCTGAGTAACTCAGTACAGTTTGTGTCTTGGGGGTTAGGGGAGGTTGGCCATGGCAGGTTCTTATTTGCGCCTCCTTGGTGAGGGTGTTGGTTTGTGTGTGACTTTATGCTCTGGCAGAAACTTTACAAAATATTTTCTTTTTTTTACATTTATTTATTTTTGACAGAGAGAGAGAGAGAGACAGACAGACAGAGCATGAGTTGGGGAGGGGCAGAGAGAGAGGGAGACACAGAATTGGAAATAGGCTCCAAGCTCCGAGCTGTCAGCACAGAGCCCAATGCAGGGCTCGAACTCATAAACTGCAAGATCATGACCTGAGCTGAAGTTGGACGCTTAACCGACTAAGCCACCCAGGTGCCCCGGCAGAGACTTTTTTTTTTTTATGAGAATTTCAAGTAGGACATTTCTTCTTCAATTGCTAAATGTTACTTCCATTACCGTTAAACCATTCCTTCTACTTCTAACCTTCCCTGAAAAAGATTGCCATAAAGGACAAAGGCAACACAATGAATTCCTAAAGTACTTGCCATGACATTGGATACCTAATATTAGAGACAACCTAAGCGAGAGTGGCATCAATTCAAGTAAAAAAAATGTCTTCTGACAAAAAAAAAAAAAAAAAGTTACTGTATACTTTAGAGTTGCCATTATCCTTTTGAAATGTGCTATGAGAGTAATACATGTTAATTACCAAAGATTATAAAGTGTAGACAGCAAAAACATAATCTCCAAAATCTGATTCACCAGAAAAAAATATCATTGTTTAAATATTGAGATATAATGCTTTCCAGATACTTTTCTCTTACTTTCCTCATTTTTTTTTCTTTTTTTTTTTTTTTTTTTTTTTTTTTTTATCCTAGGCTTTGGATAGGGTGCATGTATATGTGAGTATACTTGGGTGCATACTAGTGTGTTTTTACATATAGAGTATTATTTTGTACTGATTGCTACAAAACCTACTTCATTCATGTTTTAAAGGGGGCAGGAGAGGCAGGGCGCTGTCAGAGAGAGTATGCTACGATGGATGACCAGTGAAATCTTTTTTGAGCAATGACGTTATAGTGAGATATTAGGGTTGAGATCTGTAGTCATGCTATGCATGTGTAGAACAGCATTAGAGGTAAAGATAATAACAGGTGAGAAAGTCTTCCTGTGGGGAGAGACCTTAGCTTACACTTGCATCTGAAAGAACCATGCGACAGAAGCCCAGAGGAAACTGGGATGACAAGGTATAAACATTGTCAGGGTGCAGATTGTCTAGGCACCTTCTAGGTCAGCCTTGTTTTATTAGCCTGATATATTGTGACAATCTTTTCATGGTCAATATTCTCAAGGCAGTAGAATGTGGTAGTAAAAGCCATGGGCACTGAAGTCAGATAAATCTGTTGTGTAAACTTAGTCAAGCTAATTAATGTCTCCAAGTCTTGATTTAATCTTTAAAATGGTGGTTCCTTTGGGCACTACCTGATGGGGTCATTGGGAAGGCAAGTCAGATAGTATGTAGAAAGCAGTGAAGAACCTGCCAATACCTTTGATCAGTTTTATGGTTGAACTTACTCAGAATGCATGGACTTGTTTGAGAACGGTCGTCCAGCAGAAGCTATAATGGAACTTCAAGTAACAAAGCGGTGAAACCTGCAGTGGTCTTCCTCACCACCTTTGGAGTAATGCACCGTGGTGGCCCATTGCCTGGGGTCCTCAGGCAGAGCCAAGTGCTTTACTGGCTTTTAAGGTAGTAAGGTCAGCACCATGGCCTTTCCTACTCTCTCTCACCTACCTTTTGAAGTAGAATCCCTATGGAATGTATGATAAGCCATCACAGCCACTGTGAACCTCAGCCTTTTCTTTTCCAGAAGGAAGACCATACTTTTACTCCAGTGAAGATCCTGTGTATGGAGAGAAATCAAAACCTGCTTTATAACATGTTTACAATGTGCCGTGACTTTTCTTTTCTCTTTCCTCTCTTCTCTTTTCTATGTATTTACCTATTTATTTAGTGAGAGGGGCAGAGGGCAGAGAGCACATCTTCAGCAAGCTCCATGCTCAGCGCAGAGCCCCACACGAGGCTCAATCCCATGACCCTGGGATTATGGCCTGAGCTAACATCGAGAGTCGGATGCTCAACCGACTGAGCCACCCAGGTGCCCCGATATACTGTGATCTTTAAAAGGAGATTGAACATCTGTAAGATTATATGATTCCATGAAAAGCATTACATACATCCCAGCAGCTCTTGTGCATGTACCCAGGGTACAGCTATGTATGCTGTCAAAGGTGGCATCTATAATGACTGTTCCCTTCTGAGGTGCCACGTTAACTGCGAAACATACCAAAGATCACCTCTGTGTGTGCGTCAGTATTTATTGAATATTGATGGTGATTTTCTCAAGCTTGTAAAATCTAGGTATTTTAAATGTTCTTACTTACATTTCTATAATGAACACGTACTACCTTTGTATGGAGACAAAATAAAATTAAAAAGCACTTCGGAAGCAGTATCTTTCATTTTCTTTCACACAACTCTTCACGCAACTTCAAATTCATATCCAGCATTTGTAACTGCAAGGAGCATGCTCCCATGCTCTTTTAGATTTTTTAAAATAAAATCCACGAGGTCCTTCAAATACTGATATCTTAGCACAGACATGGGGTTTTAGTAAGGTACGTGATGGGGTCATTTCAAAATACACAGTTTGCTCTCAAGAGACTCAAATTTTGATTTTTGCTTTAGTCATTTTACTAGCTATAAACTCTTGGGTTTTATCATTTGTAACATTGGGGAAACTGTGCTTCCCTTATGTAATTTATAGATTATCTGATGATTCAAATTAGATATGAAAGTACTTTTTAAGCAATCAACACAAACACCAGCTGCTATTTTTTGTTATGACTCATTATCATAGTATCCTGTAAAGGCCCCAGGCTTACTTTTTTATCTAAGATCACTTGGGCAAATATTTTACACTGGGATAATTTATAATTTATTACAACAGTTTCCTCTTCATTAATGGACTATTCTCTTTGGAAATTAGATATTAAAATTTACGATTTCTGTGGCAATGCTGGGATGTGAACTGCCCTACTCCTCCATAAAGAGGTTTTTTTTTCATATTTTAAGCATTAATCAATCCTGGAGACCTTTGCTTTGCCATCGTCAGATGAGCAAGTGCTCGTTTTAGGTTAGGCTATACCTGATACTCAGTGCTGAATATGGAAGCATTTTCTCTGCTCAGGGTTGGTCAGCTGGCTTGGAAAGGCTGGATTCTCTGACGTGACAAAAATACAGAAAAATACAAGTTCTTCTTAGGTGACCAGAAAGGAAATGTGATGGGTGGTGAGTACTTAGGAATTTGCTTTTTAGAATTTTCTTTAAATCAGTAATCCAGACAGCTTCTAGATGCTTGTTAATTTCATCTTTTCCCAAAACACCCAACATCAAATAATATTTGAAAATATCTTTGGGGGGCGCCTGGGTGGCTCAGTCAGTTAAGTGTCTGACTTTGGCTCGGGTCATGATCTCGCGGTTTGTGACTTCGAGCCCCGTGTCAGGCTCTGTGCTAACAGCTCAGAGCCTAGAGCCTGCTGCGGATTCTGTGTCTCCCTCTCTCTCTGCCCCTCCCCTGCTCATGCTCTGTCTCTCTCTGTCTCAAAAATAAATCATTAAAAAGATAAAAAAAATATCTTTGATGCTCAGCTATAGGGATCTGACTCAGTGAGTATTGGGTACCTACTAGACACTGTTAAATATGGAGTGTTGGTTTATCACACCAGTAAATGAGTCAGGAGGGACTATTTGGTTAGATACCTTCTGGGACACACTCCATGGTGGTGATACCTGGAATTTATCTAGTATCTCTGGAGATTTCTTTGAGAATCTCACCTTCCAGATGAGAACATATTTATTCCTTCCACCTGCTGCGGGGATTGGAAAGAAGTGTGAAACTGCTTTTTACTCTACATTTGGAATGTCAGAGGAGCTTTGAGATTTCAGAGAATGCTTATTCCTTAGCTCTCAGGACAGACCCTTGTGTCTCCATCAAGATAAGAGAGTCCCTGTATTTCAGTGCTGCCCTCTAGAAATGTAACGTGAGCCATATATGTGATTTAATATTTTCTTTTTTTTAAGTTTATTTTGAGAGAGAGAGAGAGAGAGAGAGAGAGAGAGAGGCAGAGAGAGAATCCAAATAAGGCTTCGCGATGTCAGCACAGAGCCTGACTCAGGTTTCCATCCCACAAACGTTGAGACCGTGACCTCAGATCAAGAGTTGGACCCTTAACCGACTGAGTCACCAAGGTGCCCCTTAACATTTTCTAGTTGCCATATAGAAGAGTAAAAAGAAGCAGATGAAATTAATTTTAATAATATATCTATTTAACTCAATGTATCTAAAATATTATTTCAGCATGTAATTAATAAAAAATATTAATGGAGTATTTTACTTTGTGTGTGTGTGTATCAAATATTCAAAATCTAGTATGTAATTAAATTTATAGTAAATCTCCATCTGCATTAGTCTCATTTCAAGTCTCATTTCAAGTCTCATTTCAAGTGGCTAGTGGCTACCATATTGGACACCTAGGCAGATCTAGTTTATTTCTTACTAACCTGACCCATAGTAGAAAATGCCATTTCCGTGTAAACAACTTTTTCCTCTCAAGGGCATCTAATATTGCAGTGTTTACTATGTTTTGGTTAAGTGACCGTGTAAAGAATTTTAATCAATGACTCAGATTCTAAAAAGATAATAGTAAATAACATAAATAAAATGAAGTTTCTGAATATCTGTTAATTGCCTTATACAGGATCAGTTGGATATTAGTTTTCAGAATTTTAGAGGTATTTGGGACCATCAGAGTCAAAATTATACAGCATATAAGCCACTGGCTTTGGGGGCTCTGGGTAGCTTCACATAGTGTTAGTCATTTTTCAAAAGTGGGTGAAATCCAGATAGAATGATGAACCACGGGAAGGCATGGGAAGGCCATTGAAGAGCTGTAGTATACTATTTTGATGTCAGACATAGAAAACACAGTGTTGATGAGGATGGTTGTGAGCACAGATTCTAGTACAAGGGCAGACATTGCCAATTACAGACATCAGTTTGTGTTTGAGGTGTACCTTACTTGAGCATCTCCTGAGTTAGGAATGAAGACTGGTGAACAAATGTAGATGAATACATAGCACTGCCTTTTTCCCAAGTTCTTACTTAGGTTAGTCAACATTCTGAGGGTTTTATATCCTTTTTAAAACCTAATTTTCACAATAAGTGTCATCAGGAAGGCCCTATTATTATCTCCATTTCATGGAGGAGGAACTGGAAGCCCAGTGATGTTTTGAAATGGGCCGTGATCACCCAACCCTTATGTATCTAGTTTATGTTGTTCCCCAAATTAGTCAATACCATGGCTCAAAATATAAATAACTACTCACAGATTACAAACACATATCTGGATTAATGGAGAAGCTTGATTGCATGTTGTCTGATTTTAGCCAGGTTAGATTGAAATTAAATTATTAAGTGCACTTAAAGCATTTAACTTACTGAAGAACCAATTCAGATGCCACTTTCTGTAGAGAGCCCTACTTCAAGCCCCTCATTTGGAATTCATTTCTCCTTCCTCTGATCTCCCCAAACAATTTACACATCTCAGGGTGCATAATAACCTTGTGCATTGATTGTAGTTATAGATGAACATGTTTTATCTGCCTTTCCTCTCCAGTCACTGTAAGTGCCTTCTGCAAAGTAGTTGCCCAAAATATGTATGTCAGATGGATGAGCTAAATGGCCAGATGGACAGATATGTGAATGAATGAGTTAATTAATAAAGAATAAAAACATTCTTGTTCCCTTCAAACTAAGAGAACTGTTTTGTACAAATTACCTTTAGAGTGGATTTGGATAAAATCCTCTGATTGTGATGATAATATGTAATGTGACTATTGCAAGGGGGGCTGTTATTTTTAGAACTCAAATAGTGCTGTGCTTGAAATATTGAAGATTCATATTATGTATTCACTGGTTTATTATCTACACATATAAGCTGTTGTCTTTGATTTCCCAGAGCTAGCTTCACACATTTTAGAAAACATCTTTTCTGCTGACACCCTTGCCCCATTCCAAGCTGTACCCATACAGGGAGAGGACTATGAGCTTTGAACAATGCAGAAATCATGAGCTTTCAGCAGGAAAATCTGTTTTCATAAGTGGTAGTTTGCAGGGATGTGGACACTGTTTACTCTTTTTTTAAGTGTTTATTTTTAAGAGAGAGAGAGAGCACATGCACACGTGTGTGCAAGTGGGGGAGGGGCAGAGTGAGAGGGAGACTGAGGATCCGAAGCTGGCTCTGTGCTGACAGCAGAGAGCCTGATATGGGTCTTGAACTCATGAACCATGAGATCATGACCTGAGCCAAAGCTGGATGTCCATTATCTTGGTCATCTAAATGCATATGCCATACTCAGGAAACAGAATAGGGGCTGTGGCCTGAGTGGGAAAAGAAATTATTCTGTCCTACTCATATGTACTTTGGATACCATTTGGAATGTTTAGGAAGTAGCTGTGTAAAAGTAGGGTTACCCCCTACTGCCGCAAAAGTGGGTTCTTTCCTCCCTCCCTCTCTCCCTTCCTTCCTTTCTCCTGTGCTGTTTATCTATGTTTATATTCCTCATCTAATTCCAGAAGGGATTTAAACTGGTCCATGCATGTGTTGTATTTGGAATGTTTCTTGTAGGTCAAGGGCTAGAGTTCCCTAGTGAATTGATTTAAAGAGCTGCAGTCCTTTGACTCAGATGTGAATTCCACTAAGGTGTTGTTCTTTTGGGTTTTTCCTCCAGTGTATGGGCAGAGTAACACAAATCCAGTATATAGGCAGAGTAACACAAATGTAATTAAACTTGTGACAGCATTTTGGGTTTCTCAGATCAGGCACTTAATCATCTACTTTTCAATTACATACAAAAGAAATGCAAGACCATTTTTTTCTGTTACCCTGTTTTCTAGATTTTCTATTTATAACTGGTATTTCACAGGCTCTGTTTAAACATTTAGTGATGAAGCATAAAGGTAAACCTTTTCGTTGATTGTATTACTTGGAACTGTGGTATGTATCTCTTTCATTCCCTGCGATTTTAAATTCAGTCAAAGGAAGGTGCTTAATGCAAACAAGGACTTGCTAATAGAGAGTTGTATTAATTTATCTTACTAATGAAGTACTATTAATATTTTCCATAATGTCGTAACTGCCGCACATGGTTTCCTTGACTTTGTTCATACCTCTGTATTGCTCATACGCACGTCTAACTGAGCAAGAACAGTGAATGGAATTGTCGTATTTTTTCTGTCAAGCAAGATTTGGAATGCATCTGGTACTTAACAACCCGTTGCTTTTTGATTTATTTTGCCCTGTTAACTATTATTATATCATAACTAAAAAATGCTGCTTTGGTTCAATTATATTGCATAGGCTTACTGGTCCCATAGTGTTTTGGGGGAGTAAATGCAAGAAATAATTCATTTAGTAGCTACCTGTTGAATTCCTACTAGGATCAGCTGAGTTTGCATAGAAAGGGCTTGGGCTAGAATTTCAGATGTAAGGGAACCTATGGAGTGGCCCACAGGGCTTGAGAAAGGTTTTGAGTCAGTAGAGGATGTAAGAATGTGTGTGAGATGGACATTTGCCTTGCAACCAGGCATTGTCATGGGTCTGTCTCTTTAAACGTCTTTAAGTTTACCTGATCTGTGAAGGCAGAATGGTAATACTTAATTTGAAGGCACATCGGGATTGGCTATAACATGTGTGGTTTACTGCACATATTAAGAATTCATACATTCATAAATAATGTTGGCTGGGGTGTTATTTTCATTATCATCAAATATGCATTGCTTCAAATAACATATAATGTAGTTGGGGAGGATAAGATCATGTGTGAGTGTGTGTGTGTGTGTGTGCGCCTGTCAGAGATGAGGTGCAGTTCTTATGAAGTAACAATTTCAGTGCCAGCATGGATTTGGCAAATGCCCAACACCATCCAGAAATTGATGGAAGCTGAGGTTGGATTTTGGGAAGCGCTTGGGAAGCCAGCACCAAGGCACCTGAAAGACTTAGGAGCTAGACAAAGAAACGAGACTCACCTGAGTACCCAGAGGCACCACCACAGAATTCAGTCTATGGGGCAGAGTTTGAAGACAGTAGAAACCCAGGGTAGTGATAGCAGTCAGGACGCTATGCATTGAGCTGTGATCTTCTCCTACAGGGCCACCTTTGAAAGGTTCCTTCTTGATTTGTTTCTCTTTGACCACTGCTGCTGGCCACACCAAACAAAGTCATTAATGCATGCAAAATTAAATAATAATAAAAATAATGTCATAGGACATGCCTCAAGATGGAATAACTGTCAAGTGCCAGATAATGGCGGAAGTTAATTATGCAGTGGTTCAAAGCACATAGATGTCTTACGGCCTGAGGTATACATAGAGGATACCTCTATGAGAAAGGAGGCTTTGACTTGGCTTCTGAAGAATTGTACATAGAGTATCCTGGGAAAAAGAAGGGTTGTAAAAGAGATGAGATCCTGCGTGGCCAGACTGGAAGTTTTAAAGTCACCTCTCCTCAACCCTGGCACCCTGCGGCCAAAAAAGAGGATAGAAGACAGACTCACTCCTGCTACTTGAATTTCTGAAGGATTGCTGGCATCGATTCCCAAAGCTTTGCTGTCCCGTCACCCCTTATTTTACCCTTCCCTGCTAACCAGTGTCCCCCCTCCAGTCTTCCTCCTCCCAGCCACTGATCATTTAGCCCCTCAGGCTCAGTAAACCTCATTCTCCAGTTTTTTTTTTTTTTTAATTTTTTTTAACGTTTTATTTATTTTTGAGACAGAGAGAGACAGAGCATGAACGGGGGAGGGGCAGAGAGAGAGGGAGACACAGAATCAGAAGCAGGCTCCAGGCTCTGAGCCATCAGCCCAGAGCCCGATGCGGGGCTCGAACTCACGGACCGTGAGATCGTGACCTGAGCCGAAGTCGGACGCCCAACTGACTGAGCCACCCAGGCGCCCCTCCAGTTTTTGAGAATAAATATCTTTTGACCGTGATTTGTTGTGAACTTTTCATTTTCAAAATTTTTTCCTCCAAATAGCACAAGCACGTCCAACCCAGAAGATTTTGAAATTTGGTTTAAACAAAATGAAATTCAAAGAATCTGCAATTATGCCAACTTAAAAAATACTAACTACAATGATTATTTTTACATATACTTCCAAATTTATAATATTATGAGTAATATTACTACATCAGTAAGTAGACATTCATCCTGTTTCATAAAATGTGAGATCATTTATTTCTAATGTTTTACCCAGTGTTTTGTGAACATCTTTTCTTCTCACACATGTAGTTCAATAACACCCTTTTTTTCTTTCTTCTTTTTTAAAGATTATATTTTATTTTTTAAGTAAACTCTGCACCTGATGTGGGGCACAGACACAACCCTGAGATCAAGAGTTGCACGCTCCACTGACTGAGCCAGCCAGGTGCCCCAGTAACACCCTTCTTTTCAAGGAAAGCTTTGCAAACAGATTATTTCCTGGGCAAATGGTATGCACATTTTAATGCCTTCAATATGTTTTCCCAAATTGCCTTGAGAATATTTATATCAATTTATGTCAAATGGGAATACAGGCATACGTTGTTTCATTAGGCTTTGCAGATACTGCATTTTTTACAAATTGAAGATAAAAGACTTTGGTGGAGGAAATAATTGCAGATATGGTGGGAGTAGCAAGAAAGCTAGAAGTGGAGCCTGAAGATGTGTCTGAATTGCTGGGATCTCATGACAGAACCTTAACAGATGAGGAATTGCTTCTTATGGATGAACAATGAGAGTCGTTTCTTGAGATGGAATCTTCTCCCAGTGAAGATGCTTTGAAGATTGTTGGAATGACAACAAAGGATTTAGAATATTACACAAATAATATTAATAAAGCAGCGGCCCCAATTTTGAAAGAATTGAGAGAATTGGCTCCAACTTTGAAAGTTCTGTTGTGGGTAAGATGCTATCGAACAGCATCACATGCTACAGAGAAGTCCTTTGTGAAATGAAGAGTCAATTCATATGCAGACTTCGATGTTGGCTTACTTTGAGAAATTGCCACAGCCACCCCAGCCTTCAGCAACCACCGCCCTGATCAATCAGCAGCCATCCATTGGCATGGAAGCAAGACCCTCACCACCAAAATGATTAGGACTCCCTGAAATCAGCTCAGATGATAGTTAGCCTTTTATTTTTTAATCTTTTTTTTTTTAATGTTTATTTAGTTTTGAGACAGAGAGGCAGAGCACGAGCGGGGGAGGGACACAGAGAGAGGGAGACACAGAACCAAAGCTGGCTCCAGGCTCCGAGCTGTCAGCACAGAGCCCGACGGGTGCTCGGGGAGCTCGAACCCATGAACCGCGAGATCATGACCTGAGCTGCAGGCGGACCTCCATCTGACTGAGCCACCCAGGCACCCCGATAGTTAGCCTTTTTAAGCAATATAGTATTTTAAAATTAAGGTTTTTTTTTTTTTTTTTTTTTTTTTTTTTTTTTTTTTTTGCATCATGCTACTGTGCACTTAATACTACAGTGTAGCGAATACATAACCTTTATATGCACTGGGAAACCAAAAACTTCATTTGGCTTGCTTTGTTGCAATATTGGCTTTATTGTGGTGAACTGTAACTAGAACCCTCTGTATCTCTGAGGTATGCTTGTATTTGGGAGTGTTCCTTCTTGGACCCCTTGACTGAGACTTGTCATTACAAGTAGAGTAAAATAAAATAAAATAAAAGCCTTGCTACTTTGATGGGAGGAAAATGGAATTTCATTTTATTATGCTATTTTCCACTAACTTAATTACTAATGGGCTTTAGTTTTTTCTTTTATCTTTTCTATTTATTTATGTTTTCTTAATTGTGATTTGTTTACTCATAATGTTTGCTCATATTGTTTTGAAAATATTTCTACTTTCTTAACTGATTTGGTATGTACTCATTAAGATATTAAGGCATATATGTAAGTATGTAATCTTAATATACATTAAGAATAGTGATTCAATCTCTGCCACAAATGCTAAATATTTTTGGTTCAGAGAACCTTTCTTTTAATATTTGGATTTTTTCCCCATGTCAAATGGTTTATGACTTCCTAATGAAGAACTCACCATTCCCTAATTATTCAAATATATATTTGTATTTTTGCCTACTATGTTTATGATTGTTTTTCATATTTATGTTTTAATCTTAAGTTATTTTTAAGTCTTATTGTTAAATGTTTATTTATTTTGAGAGAGAGACAGTGTGAGTGGAGGAGGGACAGAGACAGAGAGACAGAATCTGAAGCAGGCTCCAGGTTCTGAACTGTCAGCACAGAGCCTGATGCAGGGCTCGAACCCATGAACTGTGAGATCATGACCTGAGCTGAAGTTGGATGCTTAACTGACTGAGCCACTCAGGCACCCCTAATCTTAAATTATTTTTTTTTTATTTTTAATTTTAATTTTTAAAAATTTACATCCAGATTAGTTAGCATATAGTGAAACAATGATTTCAGGAGTAGATTCCTTAATGCCCCTTACCCATTTAGCCTATCCCCCCCCCACACACAGTCCCTCCAGTAACCCTCAGTTTGTTCTCCATATTTATGAGTCTCTTCTGTTTTGTCCTCCTCCCTGTTTTTATATTATTTTTACTTCCCTTCCCTTATGTTCATCTGTTTTTTCTCTTAAAGTCCTCATATGAGTGAAGTCATATGATTTTTGTCTTTCTCTGACTAATTTCACTTAGCATAATACCCTCCAGTTCCATCCACGTAGTTGCAAATGGCAAGATTTCATTCTTTTTGATTGCCGAGTAATACTCCATTGTGTATGTGTGTGTGTGTGTGTGTGTGTATATATATGCCATATCTTCTTTATCTATTCATCCATCAATGGACATTTGGGCTCTTTCCATACTTTGGCTATTGTTGATAGTGCTGCTATAAACACGGGGGTGCATGTGTCCCTTCGAAACAACACACCTGTATCCCTTGGATAAATGCCTAGCAGTGCAATTGCTGGGTCGTAGGATAGTTCTAGTTTTAGTTTTTTGGGGAACCTCCATACTGTTTTCCAGAGTGGCTGCACCAGCTTGCATTCCCATTAAATTACTTTTACTGAGAGTAAGAGATCTAGTGTACATAGACACCTAGTCTATTTTTTTTTAATTTTTTTTTAACGTTTATTTATTTTTGAGACAGAGAGAGACAGAGCATGAACGGGGGAGGGGCAGAGAGAGAGGGAGACACAGAAACGGAAACACGCTCCAGGCTCTGAGCCATCAGCCCAGAGCCCGACGCGGGGCTCGAACTCACGGACCGTGAGATCGTGACCTGAGCTGAAGTCGGAGGCTGAACTGACTGAGCCACCCAGGCGCCCCACACCTAGTCTATTTTATTGTTGTGTGTTTTTCATTGTTAGTGGCATTCATTGTGAAGTCAAGATGAATTTTCCATGTTGACTAGTGTTCACATCATTAAAAGATATTTTTTAGATAATTAAAAATAGTGTGGCTATTTTTCTTTTCCATATGAAACTTAGACTTATTTGTTAAAACTTTAATATGAATTCTAGAGGAATGTTAGAGGTGGTATCTATGTAAATTTGAGAAATGAGGCTTTTGGAATATGATTTCTTAACATTTGTTACTCTGAATATTCATATATGCTTTTCTGTCCTTTAGTAAAAATGTTGTGCTTTTTCTTTCATATCTTAACCCCTGTGGGATATATTCTTAAGTGTTTGCATTTTGTCCTTGTCTCATTTTGGGATTTAAATGGAATAACACAAGCATTAAGCTATCTAGAGTATATTAAGGAAAAATGCTTACTGTTGCTATTTTACTAGACATTTTTAATTAGGAATGAATGTTGAAATATTTATTTGAGAGAGGGAGAGATTGAGCATGAGTGGGGAGGGGAGGGGAGGGGAGGAGGGAGGGAGGGGTGGAGAGAGAGAGAGAGAGAGAGAGAGAGAGAGAGAGAGAGAGAGAAAGAATATGAATATCCCAAGTAGGCTCCACACTCAGTGCGGAGCCTGATACGGGACTCAATCCCAGAACACTGGGATCATGACTTGAGCCGAAATCAGGAGTTGGATGTTCAACTGACTGAGCCACCCAGGTGCCCCAATGTTGAAATATTTTCGAGGCGTTTTGTCATCTGGGATTTCTTTTTTCTTTTTTGACTTAGTGCTATTAGGGAATAAATTTAGAATGCCTTATATCGGCACTTGAAAATTTTGAATAAATTTTCCTGTTAAAATGCTTAGTAATATTAGTATACATGATTCTTATTGATTTAATAATATTTAGGATTTTGTATTTATATTTATATGAAAACTTTGTAGTCTTCTATTTTTTTCTGTCTTTTGTGGGTTCAGGCTTTGGCATTCATTTGGTATTGGATTCTAGACCTATTTACAAACCATCCTTTTCGATGCTCTAGAAGGTAAGAAGTTTGAAAGAATTCACCCATGAACTAGTTTTGAAATGGAAGTCCTTAGAAAATTTTTTAAATGTCCAGGTTATTTACTGATAAAATTATGTTTGGGTTGTGCTTAAGAATAACCCCAGGGCCAGTATAGAGGGAGAGTCCGTGGGAGTTGTTTCATTATACCTTTTTTTCACTTTTATACATATTTGAAATATTCCATAATAAAAAGTATCTACAAATTAAATAGCCTGGAAAATGTTTTCATTGGTTACTGGCTTATTCAGGTTTTCTGATGCCCCTAGTTGTTTTGGTAACTCACATCTTATTAGAAAATAGCATGAGATTTTAATATTCTTTTAAAAAATTTTTTAATGTTTATACATTTTTGAGAGAGAGAGAGCATAAGCAGGTGAGGGGCAGAGACGGAGACAGAAGCCGAAGCAGGCTCCAGGCTCTGAGCTATCAGTGCAGAGCCCTACATGGGGCTTGAACCCAGAAACCATGAGATCATGACCCGAGCCGATGTCTGACGCTTAACTGACTGAGCCACCCAGGCGCCCTGAGATTTTAATATTTTTAAATGTGTGGTTTTATCAAGTGTCCCATGTCAAACTTCTGTTTTATCTCATGTAATTAGATTATAAGCTGGACTCTTGAGAAGCATCTCTCTACATCATACCTCTGATCGTATCACCCATCTGTGCTTCCTCCATCAAATCGAGACTTTCTTATGGGGCAGGCCACAAGGCCTTCACACACTGACCCTAGCCTGCCTCTCCAACCACGGCTCCTGCCTGATTTCCCATGCTGCCAAGAGACGCTTGGAACATTTCGTCTCCCCTGCCTGGGATGTTTTCAGCCTAAAACACCCTACTTATTTTCCAAGACCTGCCCCCCACCCCCGCCACCATGGAATGTTGTTTCTTTTTATTTCTTTTAAGCCTTCCACAAACTTTCCTTGTCTCCATGTCCTCTCCCTTCCCTGTGCCACATATGCCTTTGCTAAGGCCACAGTGTAGCCTTTATGATACTGTATTCGGTTTGCATATTTGGAAACACATATCGTTTTTTCCTCTACCTACTATGCTAGCAGAGGCTCTGGCACCCGGGCATGGGGAGAATGCGTGTGGGAGGGGTGTGCTGTGGAACATCTGAGCGTGTGCCTTAGGCTGGGCAGGTGCAAGCTACATCCCCAGACCTGAGCAGAAGTAGGTGCTCATCATGTGTTTGTGGGGTGAATGCTGGGGGCATGGAATGGGCATGGTATATTCAGGTGATCTGGAGGCCAGTGAGGTGGACCCCAGCGGGATGAATGGAGAGAAGTGGTGGCAGAGAACTTTGGATGATGTTGTCATATGTATATGGGCTGTATGGATAAGATAAACTAATGGTTTTTGGTGGTTACCACAGAAATGTGTATCTTTTCAAGCTCATAATTTACAAGAAGGGATGTCTGTGTTAAGGTAACAAAATTTTGTCCGTATAATACGTTCTCATCATACTGAAATCCCTTCATCATCACTTACTTTCCTGTACTTTCATTAGAATGACTATAGTGAAAGACTTTAAAGACCATTGTCAGAGCTGTTTAGACCAAGAACATTTACCAGGCTGGGCTTTTCATCCTTCTGCCTTTGGGTGAGCTGATTGTGGTGTTCCCCTGAAATCAAGGCAAATTTACAAGTTCCCTTGTAAGGTTGCTCAGATTTTTTGTAAGCATAAGCTGCAATGATGAGCATATTTGGGTGGAAGGAGACCCAGGAATGCCCCAGTCCAAGTGGTCACCATGTCTGGTTAGGGAGAGCAAATTGTTCATCATGGAAGATCTTTTTAGGCTTTTGACTGTCGTTCAGAAGTGATATTTTGTCAAGGCTTTGGGCTTTTTTCTTGTTTGCTCATTTGCCTCTTGGTTTGCTGGCATTGTTTAGATGAAAAGAGGCCTTATACTCAGGGAAGATGGTCAGAAACCATAACAGTATGTGGAGTTCTTTAATTGAAAGGATTACCTATTTATAGTTGCTCTTCTGTAGTTTCTTGTGTGTGTGTTGGGGGTGAGGAAAGAAGGATACATGTGATATTTGCATATTACATATTGACAGGAGATAGAAAAAATAAGGACCTAAAGAGGGGAAAAAAGATACCAAATTGGTTTTGGATTTTGCTTCCATCTAATCTAGTGCTCTGTGAAGTTGATTCATAGCTACTTAGAGAAATTAACACTTGACTACTGTAAGGTTTCTTCCCCATTGTCCTACAGGCCCCAAAGAGATTTCCAAATAAATTGCATGTGGTTGTTATCACTAATTATATTGGCAACTATCAAAATGATCAAAGAGCTTTGCAAAGATCCAATGACCTGTCTTGAGAAGCTGAGACATGGGCTGGCTGACCATCTGGGAGGCATAATATAGAGGGAATTCAGCCACACGATATAAGGTACTGTTGGTCTTGTCTGATTGTCTTTTTTTTTTTTTTTAATTTTTTAAATGTTTATTTATTTTTCAGAGAGAGAGAGAGAGAGACAGAGAGAGAGAGGGAGAGACAGAGAGGGACAGAGTAAGAGCAGGGGAGGAACAGAGAGAGAGGGAGACGCAGAATCTGAAGCAGGCTCCAGGCCCCAAGCTGTCAGCACAGAGCTCGACGCGGGGCTCGAACCCATGAACCATGAGATCATGACCTGAGCTGAAGTCAGAGGCTCAACCGACTGAGCCACCCAGGCGCCCCGTCTGATTGTCTTTAGTGTGCATAAAACAGTATAGGATGTGCAAAAACCATTCAGGGAGCAGAATTCCTATTGGTTCTACACTGTTCAAAAGCAAGAGAATGAATTAAGCGTTTTTATGCTTCTAGAACCTAACATAGTGTATGGTGTCATGTGGGTAAGCAATAGATGTGTATGGAATTAGATTTGATTCTGAATAATTGATTACAATGTCATACTCCGAGGAAGTTTGTAAGGGTTGACATACTGAGGTTGTGCTTGCAAATATGAAGTGCACGTTGGAATTAGTTATCTTAGTCTAGTCTTGTTTTAGGAAGTACTTTCTCTTGTCGAGTGAGATGAGTGATTTAAAAGCAGCTTCTGGATTTGAATTAGCTGGATAATTCTTGACTTTGCTCAAGCCTTTAAACTGGTGGAAGCTTTAATGGTTATTAATTAGTGTGAATGCCTTTTATTCTTTGAGGGTCTGTTTTTTTTTTTTTTTTTTTAAAGAGAAATCTATCTTGATTGACATATGGATCCCTCTGTTTAATGTTTTATTGTTTTTGAAGAAAGGGGCTTTGATTTCTTGCCAGAGAGCTTTCATAAAAGGACCTTAGCATGCTGAGCCCTGATTAAACACCAGGGAGAAGTCATGGTTCTTTTGTGTAGCTCTCGCCTGAAAGGTGAGGAGGCCAAAATTATAATGACTGTAGGAGATACTGCTGAAGGACCGCATTCAGCTACAGGAAAAAGCAACCATTGCATAAACAGAAGTAAGATTGGGATGCAAATGCCCTTTTCTGCTATTTCATGAATGCCTCTAAAAAATTGGTAGAAGAAAGGGTCAAAGTGATACCTTAGAGAAGAGAATACGGGGTTAGTTTTATATGTTGCTGTGGAGTATTGACCTACATAGCTGAGAACTTTATAAAGTAAAATAGATTTTTATTTAAGGATCCTTCCAATTTTAGCAGATGTAAGAGATTTACATAACATGGCAAGTGTTTGTATAAATTAAACAGGGCTCTTTGTTTTGGATTTACTAAGTTTGCTTCTAAATCTTTCATTGTGGCAGCCCTGTTTATTAACCCTCTCTCCCCACGTTGGTTATCAGATTCAGTTTATAAACAAACAGACAAAGCTGGCCTCTGAGCAGGGTGGAGTTGATACTCTGAGTGAAGTCCCCAAAGACTAGGAGCCCCAGGTTAATCTTCAGATGTAGCCTGCCTCTGCCATTTGCTGGTCATGTGGCCCTGGGCAAGGTTTTAACTGCTCTGAATCTCCGCGAAAGCATAAATGAGATAAAAATATTTACCTGGCAGAGGGATTGTGAGGACTTAATCAGATAAAGTACACAAAGGGCCTAATGTGCTTTGGACTTGATAGCACTGCTCCTGGTAACAATATTTTATAAAAACATAAAAATAAAATGAACCGCAGAGATGATAATCGATTGACTTGTTGTTCTTACTCTTAGCCAGAGATAAAACGAAATTACTAGAGAATTTTTCCATCATTTGCAATTCTTTTTATCAGGTATAAGACGAACATGATCATATACCATTTCTTTACTCTGGGCTTGCCCCCAAACACACACTCCAGAGCCCAAGAAATGCTTAGAAACAGAATGCCAGTTTATTCTCTCTCTCTCTCTCTTTTTTTTTTTTAACTTGTGTTCATGAACAGAATTCTTAATATCCTATCTGCTTAGATTTCATTTTCCAGGGGTGCCTGGGTGGCGCAGTCAGTTAAGCGTCCGACTTCAGCCAGGTTACCATCTCGCGGTCCGTGAGTTTGAGCCCCGCGTCGGGCTCTGGGCTGATGGCTCAGAGCCTGGAGCCTGTTTCCGATTCTGTCTCTCCCTCTCTCTCTGCCCCTCCCCTGTTCATGCTCTGTCTCTCTCTGTCCCAAAAATAAATAAACGTTGAAAAAAAATTAAAAAAAAAAAAGATTTCATTTTCCAGTTAAAGGAGAGTGATTCTTGGCTAAATTTCTACCTGCTAGAATTTAAAGTCAGGTGTTCTCCTAAAATGAATACACCCTTGCTAAGATGACTTATTACAGCTAATATTGTAAGTGGATATTAACCATATGCTACAAATTACCTACTTAACTTGTTATTAATTAATGTGAAGTAACATAATGTAAGTTTAGGAACATAACTAAAAGTCACTACCTTACTATATTTAGTTAGTATTTATTAATTAAAAATCATTGTTTTAGGGGCGTTTGGGTGGCTCAGTTGGTTAAGCGTCCGACCTCAGCTCAGACATGATGTCACAGTCTGTGAGTTCGAGCCCCGCATCGGGCTCTGTGCTGACAGCTCAGGGTCTGGAGCCTGCTTCAGATTCTGTGTCTCCCTCTCTCTCTGCCCCTCCTCTGCTCATGCTCTGTGTCTCTCTGTCTCAAAAATAAAAAACAAAAATATTAAAAAAATTTAAAAAAATCATTGTTTTAGAGCAGTTTTAGGTTTATAGATGAAGTGATGAGAAAGTACAGAGAATTCTGGGGCACCTGGGTGGCTCAGTTGGTTAGGCATCTGATTCTTTTTTTTTTTTTTTTTTTTTTTTTTTTTTTTTTATGAAATTTATTGACAAATTGGTTTCCATTCAACACCCAGTGCTCATCCCAAAAGGTGCCCTACTCAATACCCATCACCCACCCTCCCCTCCCTCCCACCCCCCATCAACCCTCAGTTTGTTCTCAGTTTTTAACAGTCTCTTATGCTTTGGCTCTCTCCCACTCTAACGTCTTTTTTTTTTTTTTTCCCTTCCCCTCCCCCATGGGTTCCTGTTAAGTTTCTCAGGATCCACATAAGAGTGAAACCATATGGTATCTGTCTTTCTCTGTATGGCTTATTTCACTTAGCATCACACTCTCCAGTTCCATCCACGTTGCTACAAAAGGCCATATTTCATTTTTTCTCATTGCCACGTAATATTCCATTGTGTATATAAACCACAATTTCTTTATCCATTCATCAGTTGATGGACATTTAGGCTCTTTCCATAATTTGGCTATTGTTGAGAGTGCTGCTATGAACATTGGGGTACAAGTGCCCCTATGCATCAGTACTCCTGTATCCCTTGGGTAAATTCCTAGCAGTGCTATTGCTGGGTCATAGGGTAGGTCTATTTTTAATTTTCTGAGGAACCTCCACACTACTTTCCAGAGCGGCTGCACCAATTTGCATTCCCACCAACAGTGCAAGAGGGTTCCCGTTTCTCCACATCCTCTCCAGCATCTATAGTCTCCTGATTTGTTCATTTTGGCCACTCTGACTGGCGTGAGGTGATACCTGAGTGTGGTTTTGATTTGTATTTCCCTGATAAGGAGCGACGCTGAACATCTTTTCATGTGCCTGTTGGCCATCTGGATGTCTTCTTTAGAGAAGTGTCTATTCATGTTTTCTGCCCATTTCTTCACTGGGTTATTTGTTTTTCGGGTGTGGAGTTTGGTGAGCTCTTTATAGATTTTAGATACTAGCCCTTTGTCCGATATGTCATTTGCAAATATCTTTTCCCATTCCGTTGGTTGCCTTTTAGTTTTGTTGGTTGTTTCCTTTGCTGTGCAGAAGCTTTTTATCTTCATAAGGTCCCAGTAATTCACTTTTGCTTTTAATTCCCTTGCCTTTGGGGATGTGTTGAGGAAGAGATTGCTACGGCTGAGGTCAGAGAGGTCTTTTCCTGCTTTCTCCTCTAAGGTTTTGATGGTTTCCTGTCTCACATTTAGGTCCTTTATCAATTTTGAGTTTATTTTTGTAAATGGTGTGAGAAAGTGGTCTAGTTTCAACCTTCTGCATGTTGCTGTCCAGTTCTCCCAGCACCATTTGTTAAAGAGGCTGTCTTTTTTCCATTGGATGTTCTTTCCTGCTTTGTCAAAGATGAGTTGGCCATACGTTTGTGGGTCTAGTTCTGGGGTTTCTATTCTATTCCATTGGTCTGTGTGTCTGTTTTTGTGCCAATACCATGCTGTCTTGATGATGACAGCTTTGTAGTAGAGGCTAAAGTCTGGGATTGTGATGCCTCCTGCTTTGGTCTTCTTCTTCAAAATTCCTTTGGCTATTCGGGGCCTTTTGTGGTTCCATATGAATTTTAGGATTGCTTGTTCTAGTTTCGAGAAGAATGCTGGTGCAATTTTGATTGGGATTGCATTGAATGTGTAGATAGCTTTGGGTAGTATTGACATTTTGACAATATTTATTTTTCCAATCCATGAGCAGGGAATGTCTTTCCATTTCTTTAAATCTTCTTCAATTACCTTCATAAGCTTTCTATAGTTTTCAGCATACAGATCCTTTACATCTTTGGTTAGATTTATTCCTAGGTATTTTATGCTTCTTGGTGCAATTGTGAATGGGATCAGTTTCTTTATTTGTCTTTCTGTTGCTTTATTGTTAGTGTATAAGAATGCAACTGATTTCTGTACATTGATTTTGTATCCTGCAACTTTGCTGAATTCATGTATCAGTTCTAGCAGACTTTTGGTGGAGTCTATCGGATTTTCCATGTATAATATCATGTCATCTGCAAAAAGCGAAAGCTTGACTTCATCTTTGCCAATTTTGATGCCTTTGATTTCCTTTTGTTGTCTGATTGCTGATGCTAGAACTTCCAGCACTATGTTAAACAAGAGCGGTGAGAGTGGGCATCCCTGTCGTGTTCCTGATCTCAGGGAAAAAGCTCTCAGTTTTTCCCCGTTGAGGATGATGTGAGCTGTGGGCTTTTCATAAATGGCTTTTATGATCTTTAAGTATGTTCCTTCTATCCCGACTTTCTCAAGGGTTTTTATTAAGAAAGGGTGCTGGATTTTGTCAAAGGCCTTTTCTGCATCGATTGACAGGATCATATGGTTCTTCTCTTTTTTTTTGTTAATGTGATGTATCACGTTGATTGATTTGCGAATGTTGAACCAGCCCTGCATCCCAGGAATGAATCCCACTTGATCATGGTGAATAATTCTTTTTATATGCTGTTGAATTCGATTTGCTAGTATCTTATTGAGAATTTTTGCATCCATATTCATCAGGGATATTGGCCTGTAGTTCTCTTTTTTTACTGGGTCTCTGTCTGGTTTAGGAATCAAAGTAATACTGGCTTCATAGAATGAGTCTGGAAGTTTTCCTTCCCTTTCTATTTCTTGGAATAGCTTGAGAAGGATAGGTATTATCTCTGCTTTAAACGTCTGGTAGAACTCCCCTGGGAAGCCATCTGGTCCTGGACTCTTATTTGTTGGGAGATTTTTGATAACCGATTGAATTTCTTCGCTGGTTATGGGTCTGTTCAAGCTTTCTATTTCCTCCTGATTGAGTTTTGGAAGAGTGTGGGTGTTCAGGAATTTGTCCATTTCTTCCAGGTTGTCCAATTTGTTGGCATATAATTTTTCATAGTATTCCCTGATAATTGTTTGTATCTCTGAGGGATTGGTTGTAATCATTCCATTTTCATTCATGATTTTATCTATTTGGGTCATCTCCCTTTTCTTATTGAGAAGCCTGGCTAGAGGTTTGTCAATTTTGTTTATTTTTTCAAAAAACCAACTCTTGTTTTCGTTGATCTGCTCTACAGTTTTTTTAGATTCTATATTGTTTATTTCTGCTCTGATCTTTATTATTTCTCTTCTTCTGCTGGGTTTGGGGTGTCTTTGCTGTTCTGCTTCTATTTCCTTTAGGTGTGCTGTTAGATTTTGTATTTGGGATTTTTCTTGTTTCTGGAGATAGGCCTGGATTGCAATGTATTTTCCTCTCAGGACTGCCTTCGCTGCGTCCCAAAGCGTTTGGATTGTTGTATTTTCATTTTCGTTTGTTTCCATATATTTTTTGATTTCTTCTCTAATTGCCTGGTTGACCCACTCATTCGTTAGTAGGGTGTTCTTTAACCTCCATGCTTTTGGAGGTTTTCCAGACTTTTTCCTGTGGTTGATTTCAAGCTTCATAGCATTGTGGTCTGAAAGTATGCATGGTATGATTTCAATTCTTGTAAACTTATGAAGGGCTGTTTTGTGACCCAGTATATGATCTATCTTGGAGAATGTTCCATGTGCACTCGAGAAGAAAGTATATTCTGTTGCTTTGGGATGCAGAGTTCTAAATATATCTGTCAAGTCCATCTGATCCAGTGTCTCATTCAGGGCCCTTGTTTCTTTATTGACCGTGTGTCTAGATGATCTATCCATTTCTGTAAGTGGGGTGTTAAAGTCCCCAGCAATTACCACATTCTTATCAATAAGGTTGCTTCTGTTTATGAGTAATTGTTTTATATATTTGGGGGCTCCGGTATTCGGCGCATAGACATTTATAATTGTTAGCTCTTCCTGATGGATAGACCCTGTAACTATTATGTAATGTCCTTCTTCATCTCTTGTTACAGCCTTTAATTTAAAGTCTAGTTTGTCTGATATAAGTATGGCTACTCCAGCTTTCTTTTGGCTTCCAGTAGCATGATAAATAGTTCTCCATCCCCTCACTTTCAATCTAAAGGTGTCCTCAGGTCTAAAATGAGTCTCTTGTAGACAGCAAATAGATGGGTCTTGTTTTTTTATCCATTCTGATACCCTATGTCTTTTGGTTGGCGCATTTAATCCATTTACATTCAGTGTTATTATAGAAAGATACGGGTTTAGAGTCATTGTGATGTCTGTATGTTTTATGCTTGTAGTGATGTCTCTGGTACTTTGTCTCACAGGGTCCCCCTTAGGATCTCTTGTAGGGCTGGTTTAGTGGTGACAAATTCCTTCAGTTTTTGTTTGTTTGGGAAGACCTTTATCTCTCCTTCTATTCTAAATGACAGACTTGCTGGATAAAGGATTCTCGGCTGCATATTTTTGCTGTCTAGCACCCTGAAAATCTCGTGCCAATTCTTTCTGGCCTGCCAAGTTTCAAAAGAGAGATCAGTCACGAGTCTTATAGGTCTCCCTTTATATGTGAGGGCACGTTTACCCCTTGCTGCTTTCAGAATTTTCTCTTTATCCTTGTATTTTGCCAGTTTCACTATGATATGGCGTGCAGAAGATCGATTCAAGTTACGTCTGAAGGGAGTTCTCTGTGCCTCTTGGATTTCAATGCCTTTTTCCTTCCCCAGTTCAGGGAAGTTCTCAGCTATTATTTCTTCAAGTACCCCTTCAGCACCTTTCCCTCTCTCTTCCTCCTCTGGGATACCAATTATGCGTATATTATTTCTTTTTAGTGTATCACTTAGTTCTCTAATTTTCCCCTCATACTCCTGGATTTTTTTATCTCTCTTTTTCTCAGCTTCCTCTTTTTCCATAACTTTATCTTCTAGTTCACCTATTCTCTCCTCTGCCTCTTCCATCCGAGCCGTGGTGGTTTGCATTTTGTTTTGCATTTCCTTTAAAGCGTTTTTCAGCTCCTCGTGACTGTTCCTTAGTCCCTTGATCTCTGTAGCAAGAGATTCTCTGCTGTCCTGTATGCTGTTTTCCAGCCCAGCGATTAATTTTATGACTATTATTCTAAATTCACTTTCTGTTATATTATTTAAATCCTTTTTGATCAGCTCATTAGCTGTTGTTATTTCCTGGAGATTCTTCTGAGGGGAATTCTTCCGCTTGGTCATTTTGGATAGTCCCTGGTGTGGTGAGGACCTGCAGGGCACTTCCCCTGTGCTGTGGTGTATAACTGGAGTTGGTGGGCGGGGCCGCAGTCAGTCCTGATGTCTGCCCCCAGCCCACCGCTGGGGCCACAGTCAGACTGGTGTGTTAGGCATCTGATTCTTGATCTCAATTCAGGTCATCATCTCTCAGTTGGTGGGATTGAGCCCACGTTGGGCTCAACTCTGACAGCGTGGATCCTGTTTGGAATTCTCTGTCTCCTTCTCTCTCTGCCCCCCAACCCCAAATAAATAAATAAACACACACAAAAAAAGTACAGAGAGTTCCCATAAAATTTCCTCTGACTTCTGCCCTCAGTTTCCCCTAATCAACATCTTTCATTAATGAGATACATTTGCTATAATTGATGAACCATTATCAATGCATTATTATCAGCTGAAGTCCATAGTTTACGTTAGAGTCCACGGTGCTGTCCCTTCTGTGGTTTTTATTCTTTTTTTTTTTTTCCTTCAACGTTTATTTATTTTTGGGACAGAGAGAGACAGAGCATGAACGGGGGAGGGGCAGAGAGAGAGGGAGAGACAGAATCGGAAACAGGCTCCAGGCTCTGAGCCATCAGCCCAGAGCCTGACGCGGGGCTCGAACTCACGGACCGCGAGATCGTGACCTGGCTGAAGTCGGACGCTTAACCGACTGCGCCACCCAGGCGCCCCCCTTCTGTGGTTTTTAATAAATACGTAATGTTATGTATTTGCCATTACAATATCACACAGAAGGGTTTCAGTGCCCTGAAATTGCCCTGTCCTCCACCTATTAGTCCCTCCTGCAGCTTCTCCAGCCCCTGGCAGCCACTGATGTTTTTATTGCCTCTAGAGTTTGGCTTTTTCCAGAATGTCAAATAGTTGGAATCATATAGTAGGTAGCATTTTCAGACTGGCTCCTTTTTTTTTTTTTTCTTAAGTTTTTAAAAAATTTTTATTTTGAGAGAGGGAGAGAAGGAGAGTAGGTGGGGAGGGAGCAGAGAGAGGGAGAGAGAGAGAATCCCAAGCAGGTTCCACACTGTCAGCACAGACCCCAATGTGGGGCTCGAACTCACAAACCATGAGGTCATGCATGACCTGATCTGAAGTCAGACGCTTAACTGACTGAGTGACACAGGCACCCCTTCAGACTGGCTTCTGACACTTTAACAGTGTTTTCAGGTTTCCCCCATGCCTTCTCATGACTTGATAGCTCATTGCTTTTTAACGCCACTGAATACTGTTCCATTGTATGGATGTGTTGCAGTTTATCTATTGAGCCGTACATCTTGGTGTCTTCCAGTTTTTTGCGACTATGAACAAAGCTTCTATAGACATTCATGTGCAGATTTTTGTGTGGATGTAAGTGTTCTGCTCACTTGGGTAAATACCAAGGTGCATGATTATTGTATCACATGGTAAGAGAATGTTTAGTTTTATAGTAACCCGTCCAACTGTCTTCCAAAGTGGCTGTACCATTTTGTATTCCCACTGTCAAGGAATGAGACTCCTGTTACTCCACACAGTCACAAACATTTGGTGTTGTCAGTGGTTGGATATTAGCCGTTTATTTAGTTAGGTATAATGAATTAATTAATTTTACTTTTCCAGTACGGTGTAAGTGCTGCAAAGGCACAGATTTCAGCTTTGTTTATTTAAAAAAAAATTTTTTTTAACGTTTATTAATTTTTGAGACAGAGGCAGAGCATGAACGGGGGAGGGGCAGAGAGAGAGGGAGACACAGAATCTGAAACGGGCTCCAGGCTCCGAGCCATCAGCCCAGAGCCTGACGCGGGGCTCGAACTCACGGAGCGCGAGATCATGACCTGAGCCGAAGTCGGCCGCTCAACCAACTGAGCCACCCAGGCGCCCCACAGATTTCAGCTTTGTATACTGCCATATCCCAAGCTCTTAGAGCAATTGGTGGCATAGTGGGTGTTCACTGAATATTGTGGAAGGGATAAATGAGTGGATCACAGCAGTGAAAAGTAAACATCCTTAGAGAAAATTTCTGGAAAGAGAGGAACCGTTGTCAAGAGGGTCATCATTTTCCTAAGACCGAATAATAAATGTCATATATGTGTATTGTAAATAATGATAAATTGGCGTTTTCATTTGGATTCATGGTTGTCTCTAAGTCATTAAGTCTTTTGCAAATTAATCACACCTTCGATTCAGATTCAAATTTAAATTTTTAAAATATTAACCTTATAGTAAGCCAAAATGTATTTATCTTTGCTTAACCACTTTGTAAAACAAATTCTATGTTAGTTATATTTAAAGGAAGTACCAAATTATACAACATCCACCATTTAATTGAATCTGGAGCATAACTCGCACTGTACATTTGTCATCATTTGGAGAGCTTTTCACATGATCATGTGCCAGTCCTTGCCTGCAGGAATTCTGATTTAAATGTTCAGCCTTCCACCCCACCTCCCACAGCCTTTTGAGGTAGTTACATAAGTTCCCAGATATTTACAGTGCAAAGCCAGGGTTGAGACCAACAAATTAGAGACCTAAGAAATTCAATATTGATTTTAGTCAAGAGATATTAAAAGAAATGATTTGAAAGAAATAGCTGTATGAAAATATATTGTAAAGAATTTAATACTTTGTTTTACAGTGTAAAGGCTCACAGCTTATCAAGCTGTTTGTAGCCCTCAAATGATAAAAACATGAAGCTAATTACAGGAATACTATGATTCTCCTCTCCCCCTTTTCTGTCCTACTCAAAACCTTGACAAGAAAAGTGAATAAAGGACTACTGAATGGCTGATCAGGCATCACACCTCTCTATGGGCAGGCTGGTGGGGTGACACCATATATAAATTGGTATCCCTTTTTGGAAGGCAATTCAAAATTAATATTGAAAATTCACATGCCCTTTTATCCAGAACTCTATATCTAAGAATTTACCTAGAAGAAACAGATTTTCTTTGCAGCATTACATGTGGTAACAAACACTTATAAATATCCTAGATGCCCACCAAGAGGGGAATGACCGAATAGGCATCAGGTACAACCATAGTATGGCCCACGCTGTGTAAAAATCTTAAATATATATGTATTGAAATGAATCACATCAGGGATCCATTATTAAGCAACAGAAACAAGTTTAATAACAGTGTTTCACCTGCGATGCTGTGTGGATAAAAATAAACTCACTTCACCCACCATTCCTAAAAATCCTCTGTGTATGTGCGATTCTTAATATTTTGGAAAAGACCTGAAGAGATATCCACTAAATGCTTAGCAGTTGTTACATCTGCGGAATGGATGTGGGAAAGGAAGAACTTTTAATTTCACCAGCAGGTTTTTAAATTTTTTAATATTTAAAATCAACTGTTGTTATATTTGAAATTTAAAGAAAAGAGAGAAAATGAGAAAAGCTCCCAAAATCTCTATGATTTCGAATACTTTTTTAAAAAAATGTGTTTTTCAAGTTTATTTCTTTTGAGAAAGGAGAGAGAGAGAGAGAGCGCGCGCGTGCACACGCACACAAGCCGAGTGGGGGAGGGGCAGCGAGAGGGAGAGAGAGAATCCCAAGCAGGCTCCGTGCTCAGCCTGGAGCCTGATGTGGATTCTGAACCCATAAACCATGAGATCATGGCCTGAACTGAAATTGAAGTGTCAGATGCTTAACCGACTGAGCCACCCAGGCACCCGTAACACTTTTTAAAGAATTGACATTGTTATCAAGCAAAACGTACTACGTTGTACCACTCGTGGAAGATTTAGCCAGTCATGACTGACATCCTAATTAATAGTTTTGTGTACAGACACCCTCAGTCCTCATCTACTCCACTTCTCATCATTTCTAAAACCCCTGCAGTATTCATCTGAGCAAAAGTTGGATTCCTCTCAGATGGACCTTGATCATGTGCCTAGGAATGAAAACATAATAACCTTTATACATTTTTTATTTGCACATAGTTGACTCATGATGTTACATTAGTTTTAGATATATAGCATTGTGATTTGGCATCTCTACAGTTAGGCTGTGGTCACCACAAGTGTTGTTACCATATAACATCATGCAGCACTTACAATGCCATTGACCACATTCTCTATGCTCTACCTTTTACTCCTGTGGCTTCTTCGTAAAGAATCTTCTATCTCCTACTCCCTTTCCCCCATTTTGCCTGTCTCCCTACCCCCTTTCTTCTCTGGCAGACCTCAGTTCTCTGTATTTATAAGTCTGATGCTGCTTTTTGTTTGTTTATTCATTTCTTTAGTTTTTTTTTAGATTCCAAATATAAGTGAAATCATATAGTGGTTGTCTTTCTCTAACTTACTTCATTTTTTAGATTGAGTCTACATGTAAGTGAAATCATATGATATTAATTTTTCTCTGATTGACTTATTTCACTTTGCAAAATATCCTCTAGGTCTTCCATGTTGTTGCAAATGGCAAGATCTCATACCTTTTTCATGGCCGAGTAATATTCCATTATATTCCATTATATGTGCATACCACAGTTTATCCATCTACTGATGGACATTTGGGCTTCTTTCATATCTTGGCTATTATAAACAATGCTGTATAAACATAGAGGTGCATATATCTTTTCCAATTTGAGTTTTCACTTTCTTTGGGTAAATACCCGGTAGTGGAGTTACTGGATCATATGGTATTTCTGTTTTTATTTTTTTGAAGAACCTTCATACTGTTTTCTACAGTGGCTACACCAGGTTACTTACATTCCCACCAGTAGTGCCTGAGAATCCTCTTTTCTCCACATCCTCATCCATACTTGTTATTACTTGTATTTTTGATTCTAAGCATTCTGGCAGGTGTAGGGTGATATCTTACTGTGGCTTGATTTACATTTCCCTGATGGTTAGTGATGTTTAGCATCTTTTCATATATCTGTTGGCCATCTCTATGTCTATTTTGGAAAAATATCGATTTTTGTTTTTTTACCATTTTTAATCAGATTATTTGTGTTTTTTTTTTTGGTGTTGTATAAGTTCTTTATATATTTTGGATATATTATTGGATAGATGATTTGCACACATCTTCTCTCAGCATCTTGCCTTTTTGTTTTATTGATGGCTTCCTTCACTGTTCAGAAGCTTTTTATTTTGTTGTAGTCCCAATAGTTTATTTTTACTTCTAAAATACATTAACTTCTTGAGAAACATCTCTGAAATTTGCAGTATATCCAGGTATAGGATTATGAGAATTGGGTTTGTAGTTTCCACAGAATGCTTGGATTGAATTCCATTTCCAAGTGCTCAAAGGCCATTTTGTATGGTGTCATAGGGTTCTAGAGGCCAAGCTCCTCTTAATAGATGGGGCACTTGAACACATTTTTTTTTCTATGGGATAATGAAGCCATTCACCAGCTTCTTCATCAGGCTTCTCTTTTCCAACTTAGGAAGAAATTGACCACAGTGTGTTTCCATAGCCTATTGCCATGGACAAAGGGTTAGGGTTAGAGTTCAGGAGCTCAGTGAGACTCTAGACTCCAAAAATCTCTTTCATTCTCCTTGTACTCTATCAGTATGGTTCTCAACCTCATGTACAGTAGAATTAGTGAAGATATTTCCCCAAAGATTATGGTTGGATTGATCTGGCCAAACTTTTGCTAGTTTACAAAAGCCTGCCAGGTGATTCCAGTATATGGTCACAACTGAGAGCTATGTGTTTGTTTAATTAATTAATTAATTAATTAATTAATTAATTAATCTGGTGCCGAAACCCGGGAACGAGAGAGCTATGTGTTTAACTGGGTCCTTTTTAGGAATTCTCTAGAAATTTTAGCTAAATACTAAGCATCTGTAAATGAATCCTCACTAACCAGGTCAAGTTTTCAAGTTTTTTTTCAGGTTATCCCAAATACAGATGAGGAAGACTGTGCCACTTTACCTGAATGTCCCTATTCCCACACTCCAGCCCCAGTATTTGGGCCTTCTTGTTGTCTTGGAGCATTATAGAGTGGTTCTTTGTGGGGTGGTGCAGCTGGAATAAGTTCATCATGTGGTACAGATCATCACCTTTGCCTGTTCTGCTGCTGTCGATAGGACTTTTCAGTACTGTCTATGTAGGGTCACTGCCCAGGGTGCAAACTGGGAAATGTGTTCTGTTTAAACTCCAATGGATATGATGCAAATCAATTCTGGCACTAACCACCAGTTAGTGCAGACCCCAGAAGTTAAAGGGCATGGTCCCCAACAAGATTGTTCTCACTCCAGACCAACTGGCTACACACTTGGGGGCCTCCCATGCCTGCCCTTGAGCTTGATAATGGACTAGAATGACTCACAGAACTCAGGAGAGTGCTGTACTTATGGTTACAATTTTATTATAAAAAATGCAACTCAAGAATAACCGAATGAAGAGACATATAAAGCCAAGTCCCAAACTTAGGGGTCCCAAACACAGAGCTTCCACACTATTTCCTTGTGGAATCAGGGCTTGTCACCCTCTTGCTATATCAGTATGTTCACCTACCAGATAGTGCCAACGAGCTTTGGTGTTAAGTTTTTATATATACGCACAATGCATACACTATATTGTATCTAAGTCTAAATCAAAATATATATCTAAACTTATTAGTTAGATATATAATTGACGTATAATGTCAGTTTCAGGTGTACAACATAATGATTTGACAATCCCATACATTATTTGTGCTCATCATGATAAATTCAGTCTTTATCTGTCACCATACAACAAAGTCTTCTTTGCTGGGGTTTTATTACATAGCATGATGGATTCAGTATTGACCCCATGATTGAACTCAGTCTTCAAGGAAGTCAGGCTGGTTCCAAGCCCCAGTCGTGTAATCCCATGGTTGGTTTTTCTGTTTGACCAGCTCCCATCCTGAGTCATCTGATCTCATTAGAATAAACTCTGATGTGATCCAAGGAGTTATAAATAACAAAGATATATTACTTATGAAATGCCAAGGATTTAGATTCTCTCTTCTAGGAGCCAGGGACAACAATCAGTCAACAACCAGTCTTCCTGCAACCCAGCTGGGAAGAGGTGTAGGACTCAGGTTTTATTTAATCCCTGGGCTTCTGAACAATGACACTTCTGGTGGTCCTCCCCTGGTCCATCCCTGCCCTCCTGAGCAATATTGCTTATGGTGAGTGTTTTCTGGTGCACTCATCTTAGGTTATGGTTCCTTCTCCTTGTAAAGTATTCCAGGGATCCTTGTTTTGTCTCCCAGGGACTCCATTCCTCCCTTTCCACCTTGAGATCCATACACCTTTGTATTTCTACTTCCATACCCTTTTCCTTATTAAAACCCTAAAAACCGAACCAAACTAAAACACAGGAACAAAGACTCCAGTCGCTGTCCTTTTCCCCAATAGAATTCAGTTGCCTGTTAAACCTCGAACAGGAGGTAAAATTTTAGGAAATGCAGATTCCTAGTGGGAATGGTGGGTTTAACATGCACGTCTAGAAGGTCAGGAAACTAAAGCTTTTTGCATTTCGTTCTTCAAGAAAGATAATAAATAGAAAGCCTTTACATCTGTCTTTTAAGAGTGTGAACTGTCAATTCAGAAAAAGGCATGGAAACTACTGCTTGACACAGGTGATGAAGGATTCTTCAGAATCCTTAAAAAAAATCAGTTCTTAATTTACTTTCAAAGTTATTTGGCATAATATATTGTATTGAGTTTGCTCTAAATTGGTATTTACTCATGTATCATCCCTTTGAAATGTACTCCAAAGATTGCACTCTATATAGTCTGTCTTTTTTTTTTTTAATTTTTAATGTTTATCTATTTTTGAGAGAGAGAGAGACAGAGAGAGAAAGACAGAGAGACAGAGTATGAATGGTGGAGGGGCAGAGAGAGAGGGAGACACAGAATCTGAAGCAGGCTCCAGGCGCTGAGCTGTCAGCACAGAGCCCAACACGGAGCTCAAACTCATGGACTGTGAGATCAAGACCTGAGCCAAAGTCAGACGCTTAACCAACTGAGCCACCCAGGCACTCGTATGTAGTCTTTCTGTCCTAAATATTTCAATTACCTTAGGCAAAAACAATGCAAGAAAGCATCAGTCACTTCTCAAAATGGATTTCGATCCATTTCCATTTATTTTTCAGTGTTGTTTTTAAAAAGTAGTGGGTGTTTGATTGTTTCAGGTAATCATCCAAAAGGTCATGGTCTTTCTGATCTTTTATTGTGACTCAGGACCTAATGCAAGAGAATCAAACCACTAAGAAGGATGGATGGAAACTAGCATAGCCATATGTCTGCTACAGGACAATGAATGCTTCATGGGAGAAGTTTTCAGACCCATGATTTTGTTTAATCACATTTAATCCTCACAGCAGTTCTTCAAGGTAAATAGTTATGCCCACTTTTATAGATCAGAAAATTGAATTTAAGAAGATACTATGTTTACTAATTAATGAGGTGTGATAAGTGATAGACACAAGATTCAATTATTTTGATAATTCAAGCTCCTTCCATAATGCTGTATGGTAATTGTTTCTGAGATACTCTATATAATAGATACTTACAGTTACCACTCAGTGCTTAGTTTGTAAGTTTGCAAAGCATTGTTCTCATTAATGCAGGATCAGAGTATATTCCCAGCAGGTTGTTAAAGGTAAGTGAACTATTAGGTTCATTCAGTCAGTGTATTTTTACGGAATAGCCTTTCTATGTGCCAGCGCACTGCTAGAAATGAGGTTGGAGTATATGAATTATACTCATTATTTTGTCCGTTCAGCAAACACCAAATCACATCCTTCTATAACAGTGCATGGTAAAGATGGTTAAAAGTAGTGATACACTGGGGCACCTGGGTGGCTCAGTCAGTTAAGCATCTGACTTCAGCTCGGGTCATGATCCACAGTTCATGACTTTGAGCCCCGCATTGGGCTCTGTGCTGACAGCTCACAGCCTGGAGCCTGCTTCGGATTCTGTCTCCCTCTCTCTCTCCCTCTCCCCTGCTTGCTCTCTGTCTCTCGCTCTCTTAAAAGTGAATAAGCATTAGGAAAAAAAAAAGTAGTGACAAACACACACACTAATTTGACTTTTTGAAATTCTCTAAATCATGAAATAAAAGTCTGTTTTTTTTTTCCCTGCCTTTAGGTCGTAAAGATTTAAAACCACAACTTAGAATCCTTTGAATAGATAAAATTTAACTGATTTTATTGAATTATTTTTTTAATTTCATGAGCTTTCAAGTTTGTGTCTCAAATGCTCATGCCGGGCAGGTCCTGAAGTCAAAAGTTGCGGTGCATTAGACAGCACTTACAACAACTAATAACCAGGTTCCGTGACAGCGATCTAGTTTCAGCAGGTATTGTAATTGCAGATTATACTCTTCATGGTTTCTTCTTTGTGTGAATAGTAAGCGTATGAAATCTTGAGTCAACATTTCCTTTTCTGTTGCATAAACAGTGCTGAAAGCTTAATGATCAGCTGGAGAAGAGGCGTAATGAATAGTTGCAGCATTGTTCATTAAACACCGTGGTGGCTCTTTCTTTGCCATCATTTTGTCTGTGCTTGAATTTTGCATATCCTTCTAGTCTGTCATTCTCCCGGAGCGTTGGACACTCCCCCTGAGGTAATTGCTGTGACACACATAGAACTTCTATCATGCGACAATGGAAGTGTCTCTCCTTCAACCTGAGCTCACTTTATTGGAGAGACTACTTTTCAGGAGGGTGAGTCTGCAGAAAATGACTCATCCAGTCAAACTATAATAGATTTTTTTTAAAGGCATATTTGGCCTGTTGGCTAATGGAGCAGTGTGTTGCTTGACCGTACATTAAGAGTAAAGTTTTAAGTGAATCGGAGTCGGGATGGAGATTTGCAGTTTTTTGCTGCCGTTGATTTTAGACGGCTAGTAATTTCTTGTGGTTTTGTTTCTATACGTATTTCTTTTTGTTATAAATATTGAACAGCGCTTCTCTATGTGATGAATTAAATTGTTAAGTTATTGGAATATTTTAACATACACAATTATTTGGTATTGCCTTTGGGAGCCTGTTAGCAGAGTGTGACAATGAGCTGTTTTTATCTCCACGGGCCAAGCAGGCATCGGTTGGTGCTGAGTAAGAGGTCTTAACTTTATTATTTTTTTTTTTTTAAACTTTTTTTTTTTTTTCAACGTTTATTTATTTTTGGGACAGAGAGAGACAGAGCATGAACGGGCGAGGGGCAGAGAGAGAGGGAGACACAGAATCGGAAACAGGCTCCAGGCTCCGAGCCATCAGCCCAGAGCCCGACGCGGGGCTCGAACTCACGGACCGCGAGATCGTGACCTGGCTGAAGTCGGACGCTTAACCGACTGCGCCACCCAGGCGCCCCAAGAGGTCTTAACTTTAAAAATGGTTTCCAGAAGACAGGGTGCAATGAATAGAATGACCTTTAATTTCACCCCAAATATTTAAACCTATGGCTATTTGTTATATTATGGTCTCTTTTATTCACTTATTAAGACTTTGGAATTTGGTTAAAGAAAAGATCCCCAGAGACTGCTATTAAAATTGCCAAGTGTGGTTTAGTTTAAAAGTAGAGGAAACAAATTTTCAAATAAATAGGGAGTTAGTTTGTTTATATTGTTCTACCTTTAAATTTTTTAATGTTTATTTATTTTGAGAGGGAGAGAGAACGTGCAAATGGGGGAGAGGTAGAAAGGGAGGGAGGGAGAGAGAGAGAGAGAGAGAGAGAGTGAGTGAGTGTATCCCAAGCAGGTCCCATGCTGTCAACAGAGAGCCTGACATGGCCTTGATTCCACGAACTGTAAGACTATGACCTGAGCCAAAATCCAGAGTCAGACACTCAACTGACTGAGCCACCCAGGCACCCCTCTTTATATTGTTCTTTAGAAAGCATAAGCTTATTTGGACCAGAGTATAATAATCTGTAAATATGAGTTAGGTAGGCAGGGGACTCCTGTGGGCCCTTAGGTATTAATAATGTCGTTTTGGGGGAAAATAACTCAGTTGAGTTCTATTCATTATAGGAATAATTTATGATGAATACTTTCCTAAGCAACATCAGAAGCTACCAGATGATAACTTTTTTTCAAATCTGCAAAATATATTTATTATATTAGGATGAAAAGTGAGTTAAGCAAAAGCTAAGTTTTACTAGCTTGAGAACACATAGAATTAGGTTATATTTAGGTGGATTAAACTGCCAGACTTTGCTATAATGGCCAAAGTAGCCTATTTGTCACTTGTGGTCTATATCAGAGAAATAAAAATACATGTTGGTGAAATTATACCCATCCCATCTTTATTTTTTGATACATTCTTGAGCAAAGGATTAACTGCTTAAGAGAGTTAGAATTATTTTGGACCCCTTGCTTATTTAGGAAATGATTTTTTAAATAATTTTTAAAATTTATTTATTCTGAGAGAGACAGAAAGAGCACGAGTTGGGGAGGGGCAGAGAGACAAAGAGAGAGAGAAAATCCCAAGCAGGTTCTACAGGGTCAGCGCAGAGCCTGACATGAGGTTTGAACTCATGAAACTGTGAGATCGTGACCTGAGCTGAAATCAAGAGGCGGACGCTTAACCGACTGAGCCACCCAGGCGTTCCAAGAAATACATTTTTTACATAAACTAGAATTTTAAATAAAATGACCTTTTCAATCCGTGGCTTTATCATAAACATTCATGAAATATTGATGTCCTGAAAATAAATGAGAGCATAAGCTACACTTCTAAAAGTCACCAATTCCCAATCTTTACCTAAAGTGATGTATATTTTTAGCTGTTAGTCCTCAGAAACTCATTGTTTCCTAACTGCATTAATTGCGTAATAATTCATTTCTGTCTAATGGTTAACCAGTCTCCACAATAAGTTGATATAATTCCAGGCTGTGATGAAGTTCATGCTCTTTTCATCTGTCCATTTATTTGTGTGGCCAGGGCAGCACAACATTGAATTCTTTAAATGTATTGAGTTCATTTGTAGATTCTTCTGCCTTTCTGGGTGCTTGGCTGCCGAGGAAACTTGAGAAATAAAAGAAAATAAGAGAAAGGGATGCAGGAAGGAGCAAATCAGGAAAAGAAAGCAGAAGAGAATGAAAAGAAATAGAGAAAGAAAGGAAGAAAAGGCAAGGGAGAGATGGAGAGAGGGAGGAGAATGAATGGAGACAACAGAGCCAGACCAGAGGCCGAGTAGTGTACTTTTGCCTGTGTATTTACATTTATGCCAAATGGAACTTTTTCATTTACTTTTGAATCCTAGCGCTTTAAACACAAAGATACTTTCAACTGAGGAAGTTTAAGAATTGTCATTTTTACTTAAAGTACATAATACACCAAGAGTAGGTGCTTTTGATTTAAAATAATTTTGTATTCAGGGGATATGCAGTGTTTAATTACAATCTGAAATAAAGCTAGTTTTCTTTTTAATTTAAATTGCTTACGTTTGTTGTTCTTATTGTGGTCTCCTTTTAGATGAATACTCAAATAACACAGTTTTACCAGTTCACATTCATGGAATCATGAACAAATCTTCCCCCACCCCTTCCTGCGCACAGAGTCTGTTTTCTCCATTATAGGCAGAGATATTTAAAACAAAAACCAAAAGTCAGATCGTGTTACATCTTCCCCAGACCCTCTGATGACTTCCTGTCATACTTGGAATAAAAGCTCAACTCTACCCACCCTATAAGCTCTTATTCCATGTGTCTTCTGCCCACATCCTTGACCTTGTCTTCTGTACTCCATGACACAGAAGCTCTTAAGTGTATACTTTTCAGACACACAGGGTATGTTCTGCTCAGGATTTTCACTTGCTGTTCCTTTTGCATGGACCACTCTTCCTTCCTCAAATCTTCTCCTACTTCATTCACATCCCTGCTGTAGGGCACCACCTCCTCCAAGCTGTCTTGACCAGTCTGTCTACAATGAGTTCCCTTGGCCTTCCCCTGCAGTCATTCTCTAACTTCTCAAAGTGTCTCAACTTTTCTATATAACACTTTTCTAGATGTGATTTATATATTCATATATATGAATTGATATCTATATCTATATCTATATATCTATCTATATATATATCAGTGTATGTATAGACACACGATGTGTATGTATGTTTGTCTTGATAAACGTGTGTGTATTATTTCCTCCATTAAGATGTCATCAGTTTGAGAGCAGGAACTTGGTCTGTGTCTCTCACTACCATATTCCTATTTGCATAGGAGTGAGCTATTTCAGTTATGGTGCCTCCCTTTGTTCACAGTATAAGTGGGTTGACATTGATGGAAGGAGTTAAATTATAGTCCCTTGTGTTAAGTGCTATGAAAAAAAAAAATGGAACCCGGGGGAGAAAGTGAATAATTCTCCCTGGGGCCTGAAATTTTAGCTGACACATAGCTGTCAAAAGATTGGTTCAGTATTGAATAGGAAGAGAAGTAGAGAAGACAGTTCCACTCAGAACAACTTGGGTAACATCTCAGAGTTGGGAAAGAGTATGGAACATTCAAAAAACAGGGAACTGAATGATAATTGGAGTGGCCAACATGATTTTTGCATGAGGGAAAATGGAGTGAGGTGATCTGAAGAGGTATCTTGGAGTTAGAACATCTTTTCATGTGCTTTTTGGACATTTATATATCTTTTTTGGAGAAATGTCCATTCACATTCTTTGCCCATATTAAAAATTGAGTTATTTGGGTTTTTTGTTGTTGAGTTGTAGGAATTCTTTATGTTTTCTGGATATTAACCCCTTATCTCATATGTAGTTTGTAAATATCTTCTCTCATTCTGTAGGTTGCCTTCCCACTCTGTTGATTGCTACCTTTGTTATACAGCAGTTTTTAAATTTAATGGGGTCCCATTTGTCTGTTTTTGCTTTTGTTGTCTGTTGTGCTTTTGCTGCCGTATCCAAATCATTGCCAAATCTAATGTTATGAAGCTTTTCCCCTGTGTTGTTTTCTTATAGGAGTTTTGTAGTTTCAGGACTTAGTCTTGAATCCATTTTGAGTTAATTTTTGTACAGAAGATGAGGTAAGGATCCAGTTTCATTCTTTTGCATGTGAATATCCAGTTAACTCAACATCATTTATCTTTCTCTTGCTGTGCAGCCTTGGCATCCTTGTCTAAGATCATTTGATTATACATGCAAGGGTTTATTTCTGGGCTCTCTGTTCTGTTTCAGTCGTCTGTGTATCTGTCTGTATGCTGGCACCATCCTCTTGATTATGGTAGCTTCTTAAATGTTTGAAATCAGGACATATGAGGCTTCTAGCTTTGTTTTTCTTTCTCAAGATTATTTTGGCTACTGAGGATACCTTGTAACTCCAAATGAATTTTAAGATTTTTTTTTGTATTTCTGCAAAAATATGCCATTTGGATTTTGATAGGAATTACTTCGAATATGTAGGTCGCTTTGGGTAGTATGGACATTTTAACAATATTAAGTCTTCCAGTCCATGAACATGGGATGTCTTTCCACTTAATTCATACCTCTTCTTTAGTTTCTTTTATTGTGTTTGTTTTCAGTGTACAGGTCTTTTGCTTCCCTGGTTATGTTTATTGCTAAGTATTTTAGTCTTTCTGGTGCTATTATAAATGGGATTGTTTTGTTAATTTCCTTTTCTAGCCATTTGTTGTTAATGTATAGAAATGCAACTGATTTTTCATGTGGAGTTTGTATCCTGCAACTTTGCTGAATTCCTTTATCAGTTCCGATAAGCTGTTTGTTTTTTTGTGGAAATTTAAGGGTTTTCTACATATTAGATCTTGTCATCTGTGAACAGAAGTAATTTTACTTCTTCCTTATCATTTTGGGTGCCTCTTTTTCTTTTTAATTTCTCCAATTGGGACTTTCAGTACTATATTGAATGGAAGTGGTGAGAATGGGCATTGTTGCCTTGTTCCTGATCTTAAGGGAAGGTTTTTAGTTTTTTGTTATTGAGTGTGATGTTAGTTATGGTTTCTTCATATATGGTCTTTATTATTTGAAGTAATTTCCTTCTATCCCTGGTTTGTTGAGTTTTTATTATGACAGGATTTTGAATTTTGTCAAATTATTTTTCTGCCTTAATTGAGGTTATCATATGGTTTTTGTGCTTCATTCTGTAAATGTTTATTACCTTGACTGATTTTCACATATTGAACTATCTTTGCATTGTAGAGATAAACCCTCTTGGTCGTGGTGTATATTCAGTTTGCTAATTTTATTAAGGATTTTTATATCAGTATTTATCAGTGATATTGATCTGGTCAGTGATATTGATATTTCTTTTTGTAATATCTTAGTCTGGTTTTATTCTTAAGGTAGTGTTGGCCTCATAAAATGAGTTTAGAAGTGTTCCCTATTAATTTGGGGGGAAGAGTTTAAGAAGGACTAGTATGTATTCTCTAAATATTTTGTATAACTCTCCAGTGAAGGCTTCTGGTCCTGGGCTTTTCTCGTTGGGAGGTTTTTGATTACTGATTTAATCTCCTTAGTAGTTACAGATCTGTTCAGATTTTCTGTTTCTTCATGATTCAGTCTTGGTAGGTTGTATGTTTCTAGGAATTTATCTATTCTGAGATTTCCAAATTGTTGATGTATAATCTTTCTTATTTCTGTCGCATCAGTTGTAATGTCTCCTCTTTCCTTTTGATTTTCGCTATTTGAGTCCTCTTTCTTTTAATAGATGTCTTTTTTTTTAATGTTTATTTTTGAGAGAGAGAGAGAGAGAGCGAGCGAGCATGAGCTGGAGAGGGGCAGAGAGAGAGAGAGGGAGACACAGAATCTGAAGCAGGCTCTAGGCTCTGAGGTGTCAGCACAGAGCCTGATGTGGGGCTTGAACTCATGAGCTATTAGATCGTGACCTGAGTCGAAGTTGGACGTTTAATTGCCTGAGCCACTGGGCACACTCCTTAGTCTTGCTAAAGGTTTGTCAACACATAACTCTTAGTTTTTTTTTTTTTTTGATGTTTTCTATTTTTTTGTCCTTTATTTATGCTCTAATATTTATTATGTCTTTCTCTCTGCTAACTTTGGGTCTGGTTTATTCTTCTTTTTCTGGTTTCTTGAGGTATTAAGTTCTGTCATTGATTTGAGATTTTTCTTTTATTTTAATGTAGGTATTTAGTGCTATTAACTTCCCTTTAACTACTGCTTTTGTTGCATCCCCTGCGTTTTGGTATCTTGTGTTTTCATTTTCGTTTGTCTCAGACATTTCCCATTTTTTGTTTTTGTTTTTGTGATTTCTTTTTTGACTGATTGGGAATTCAAGAGTATGTTGTTTAATTTTCATTTGTACTTTTTTTCTCTTTGCCGTTGATTTCCACTGTCATTCCATTGTGATCAAAAAAGATACTTGGTATGATTTTAACTTTTTTAAATTTGTTAAGACCTGTTTTGTAATTTACCATGTTATCTGTCTTGGAGAATGTTCTTTGTCCATTTGGAAGACTGTATTCGTCTGCTTTGGCTGGGGTGTTCTGTGTGTTCTCTTGGGTCTGTTTGGTCTGTAGGGTTAAGATGTCTGTTTTCTTACTGATCTTCTGTTTAGTTATTCTTGAGTTTTCTTTTAAAGAGAACTCCCACAAGCTACTTGCAGCACATTGAATTAATCTCATTGGATCTCCTTGGTCATGCTCAGCTGCAAAAAAGGCTTAAAAAGGTAGGCCAGTTCTGATTGTCCATGTGTATACCTAAAAGTGACAGTTCTGTTATTATGGTAAAGCTGGACAGTGGATATTGGAGGACCTTCTAGCACACTGCCAAATACTAGATCAGAATCTACTATTTTGAAGGTACTGAATCTATATCCTATAACATCTTAATTCTGATGAGGCTTCTTATTTTATTAACGAAAGAAACTCAGAAGCCCTCCCTTGTGTGTCTGTGATATGTGAGCTTTTACCTTCTCATTTATGAAGTTACAATAGATATATAATTCTTACCTTATTATGTATTCTCTAAGAAGCATAGTAAAAATAAAATGAAGCTTTAAAAGTTTAAAATGATACTGCAGGGAATCCAAGATGAAAAAGATATACAATGCCAAATTACTTCCACCCACGTTGTTATATACCCTATTAACAGCATGCACAAGAGACAGTTCTATTTTTAGATTTTACCACCCCATTTTATAATTTTTACTTGTGACTACCAGAGAACATGAAATGGGAAAATAATCTGTTGGGAGACATTATGCATTTATGTCATTGAATCTCACCACTGAAAACTTCTTATTAATCATTTATCCATTACTAAAGATGGATAACAGGTAAGATGAAAAATAGATTTTAGTACGATAATTTTGCCACTTGCTGCCTAACTTGAATTTGCATTTTTGATTTGGGGAAGGGGTGATCATTTTGGAAAACTTGCATTACTTTGTATGTATGCATGTAATAATTGTAGAAGAAATACTGTGGATGAATACTTTAAACGTATAAAGAGATTCTGATCACACCATTGGAAGACTAGTATAAAAATTAGATTGAGGTCTTGTACCAGGCCGTTTAAAATTATGATATTTATTTACACCAAATTCTGTGCAATTTGTATAACTTACAGAATAAGAAAATGGACAGAAGTTAATATAGTGTGTGTACCCTTCCTACCAGTTTTCAAGTTTCTTCACAGTATATTTTATAGTTCGGGGGAATTCTGAGGAGACCTCTCCCGGATTAGCACAGGATGTGTTCTTTGTTCTTAAGGTTTTGAGGAGGGAGGTGAACAGACATTTTGTGGGCCAGACTCTGGGATATCCATCCTCCTTCAACCACAGAATTTGGCCTTGATATTTTTTATATGTTGGGCTCCTGTGTTGGGTTTTCCTTAAAAAAAAAAGGAAGGAAGGAAGGAAGGAAGGAAGGAAGGAAGGAAGGAAGGAAGGGAGGAAGGAAGGAAAAGAAAGAAAGAAAGAAAGAAAGAGAAAGAAAAAAAGAAAGAAAGAAAAGAAAAGAAAAGAAAAGAAAGAAAGAAAGAAAGAAAGAAAGAAAGAAAGAAAGAAAGAAAGAGGTTCCAAGGCAAAACCAACCACTGCACTATATCAGCCTGCTTTTAAACTTTCCTCCAACAGAAGACCACACATCAGAAATCATTTCATCAAAGTGTAGCTCTTCCCCAGCCTTCCCCTCTGCACTACCTCTTTGCAGACCTAAACTTTCAGGAGTTATTCCTGTACTTTAAAATATATGCATAGTGGAGGAAGATTTACCTTTGCACAAATGAATAATTCGGAGTGCACGATTTCTCTGAGCTTAGTTTACAGGGTAAAGACTCTGACCCAGGATTGAAATTTCTAGGCCATCAAAGATTTTGTGCTGTTTCGTCTATGTATCAGAAATGTGGTTGTGTTTCAGTACTCCATTGTGAACACATTCTTGGAAAGAAGAAGGGGAATACATGAGCCAACAGAACAGGCACGTTATATACTACAGATGCTACCCCTTTTCTGAAAAGATGTATAGTCCTCACCTTTGCTGTGAGTAGGGCTCATTACACCAACTCTCTCCTGAAGTTTTAAATAAACATAAGGTTGCTTCCAAAATGATACACCCCCTCTATAATTAGGTGGAGAAACTAAATAGGTTTTTATTTTAAGTTGAGAAGACAAAGATCTCTAAAGTTCCCAAACTCTCCACTGAGTTAATACCACGCTCCTTAGCTGCTCTCAACCTACCGATCTAGTCTTAATTTCTGATTCAGCTCATATTCTTGTTAATTCTCTTGGGGTGCCTTACATATACACCAGGTGAACCCTTTTGGTATACCAACACAGAAGAACCTGGAGGCCAGCAGGAGCTGTATCCAGACAGCCAATGCATGGTGAATTCACTTAGGATATAATTATAAAATATGAATAATACACATGATTTTGTGATTACTCTTTTGAGGATTAATAATTTTTTGAGTTTATTTATTAATTTTGAGAGAGAGAGAGAGAGAATATGAATCTCAAGCAGGCTCTACACGGCCAGTGCAAAGCCCAATGTATGGTCTGAACCCACAAACCATGAGATCATGACCTGAGCCGAAATCAAGAGTCAGGTGCTTAACTGACTGAGCCACCCAGGCTCCCCGAAGATTAATAATTAAATAAGCTACAAACATCAACATCAATCACATCTGTTTTTTAAAATATTAAAATTAGATTCTTCTAAATAAGAATGGGTTTGTATTTGCCAGTGTGTATTTTTTCTTCTGTAACACACATTTTTTGTATGGTATCATTTCCCTCATCACGTGGATCAATTTTCTACTTCCTGCTACTTATTTCATTGGTTATAGAATTAATTGCATTAAATTGTATTAGTGTGTACCATCCTAAAAAAAAATCTGCCTTTCTATTTATCCATGCTCCTGGGAAGCATCCCTTGAAATGGGATCCCTCTTCCACTTTCCCGCTGAAATGCCCACTAAAAAAGACTCTGAGAAAGAGGACCGTTTACAACTACCAGATCCTTCCTATCTTGTCCCAACAGGCAGCCTGCTGCCTGGATCTGAAAAGGAATGGATGCAAAAAGCTAGCCTGCCTGGATTGAGAATAAAACTGAAGTGACTTAACCTTCACATGAACTGAAAAAGGAAGGAAAGCATTTCGAGCCACTATTATTGTTTACCGCCTTTGGTTCAGAGGCCAAAACCTCACAAGTAGAAAACACAGCATCTCTCTGATCTCTGTTACAAACTTTTTTTTTTTCTTCTTACTGTAGCTTAATGTGGTATTCACCTGCCACTGATGACTTTTTTCTTACATTCACTCCCAAATTGCACCTTCCTGATGCCAGTAGGTGCCCTGAAGAGGGAACTAATGGTTATTTAGTGCACTGTGGAGGGTAGAGTCCCCTCAGATGTGGACTCGGACAAGAAGAAGCAGGGTACTGATGTGGGTGTGCGGGGTCCTCATGCTCGTGTTCTGAGAGCAATAGGTGGCAATGGAAAGGAGGGGCTCTTACCTCAGCCCAGCAGAGCCACGGTGGATGAATGACTTCTGTTCACCAGACACAGTTTGTGGCATCTGTCTGCTTTTAACTCCAGATCTAAGGAAAGGCTTCAACAACCATACCAATTGAAGTAAGCAGAGATAAAGAAGTCCACACACCATACCTAAGGACAAGCTTTAGACAAGAAAGACATCTTAGAACCTCTGATATAAAAGGAGCTGCCATGTGCCATCAGCCCAAATATTTAGAGGAAATGTATACTTCCGTTGCACTAGGGATAAACTAAAATAAACTTTAGAAAGTAATCATATAGCTACAAGAGAATTTTTTTTTAAATCACATAATACGCATAGTATCAAGAAATAGACCACTGCATCCTTTTCTTGAAAGAGTAAAGGAAAATGTAATATGGCTTCCAGAAACAAAAGTGAAGAATAAAAAGTTCCAGAAACAGAAACTTTACTACAAGTGGAAGGAAAATATTATTTTAGAACTGTTGAACTTAAAAATAATGATTGGAAATGTGATTACGAAACTAAATGACGTGCAGAAGTTAGTAAGAGTCTGGGAAAGTCAAGACATACACATCCCTTATGTTTCCTGGGAGTTAACAGATACAGTTTCAGGGCAGAGGGATGGGGGAAATGGGTGGCGGGGATCAAGACTGCTCTTGTGATGAGCACTGGGTGAGGTATCGAAGTGGCGGGGATCAAGACTGCTCTTGTGATGAGCACTGGGTGAGGTATCGAAGTGTTGAATTACTATACAGTACACCTGTAACACTGTATGTTAAATAATGTAACACTGTATGTTAACTAACTGGAATTTAAATAAAAAACTTTAAAAAAGATACAGTTTCAACTTGGACTTGCCTAGGCTGAAAAACAAAGTGACAGTGAATCATTGGCAGTCAATTTGAATAATATGAATGAAACTTCTACACATCTTGAGCTGTAAGTCACAAATGGAAATTACTCATTCTATTAAAGCATTCAAGAGCACATTTTCAAAATCTGTAGAAGTATATGCTTACTGTGAGTACCGTGATATAAAGGCAGAACCCTGAGTCTGGCATGATCTGGGCCTCTGGGGTCTGACTTATTCTGTGTTCCCAGCCTCACCCACCACTTCCAGCATCACCTGTGTCTCCATCCAGATTCCTCTCGCTCCTGGGCTCTGGTCCAACCCACCGCTGGGATCACCTGATCCCTTCCTTCCCCAGGTGACCCAGACTTATGGCCCATTCAGACACATCCTCTTCAGAGAGACCTTTTGTGGCTCATCTGCTTCTCAGTGATCTTTGTCTTTCTGAGTCAATGTTTTAGTCATTGTCTAAATATCTCATTTGCCATAGTTGGATTGGGCCATATATTGTTTCCTGTTCACTGTTCTGTTTGTTTCTATGATCTGATTTTAATTTCTGGAAGCTCTGGAGGGCATCATCTGTACGCTTCTTTTATTTTGTATTTTTTAAATCTTCTCTAAGCTCTATCTTAATATTAATTGATTGTGTCACTGAATGAACAAGAATAAAGGTGTAAGACCCTTAACCAATAGCACCCTTTTAGCAGTGCTGTTACATTTATCTTAATATCCATCTTCTAAACTGTGATTTTGCCTATAAATGTATTCAGGAAATTGAGCCATTGGTGTTTTATAGAACACATAATTTTTTTTTGGTCTGAAAAATAGAATAATCTTGTACTTCAAAATCTTGATGCAAATATAGTTAAATATGGCAAACTTTCACTTGGTCCTGCAATGGGGATGGTGTCGTGGGTTGACGTGTACTGCCCCCTTCCTTGACAACTCATAAGTTGATGGTCTAACCTCATAACGTGACCTTATTTGGAAACAGGGCCATTGCAAATGTAATTAGTTAACTTCAAATGAGGTCATACTGGAGTAGGTTAGACCCCTAACCCGATATGACCGATGTCCTTATAAAAGGGGAGATTTGACATAGACATGAGCTCTGTGTGCTCATAGAGCATATCATGTTGAGAAATTAGAGATCAGGGGCGCCTGGGTGGCACAGTCTGTTGAGCGTCCAACTTCGGCTCAGTCCATGATCTCATGGTTTGTGAGTTTGAGCTCCACATTGGATCCTCTGTCTCCCTCTCTCTTTTCTCCTTTCCCACTTACTCTCTCTCAAAAATTTTAAAGAAAAAAGAAGTTAGAGGTCAGGTTAATCTATCTACAAGCCAAATAACACCAAATTGCCAGGAACTACTAGAAGTTAGGAGAGAGGCACGAACAGATTTTCCCTCACAGCCTCAGAAGGAAACAACGCTGCCAACACCTTGATCTCAGGCTTCCAGACTCCAGACTGTGAGGCCATAAGATTATGTGTTTTAGGTCATCCGATCTGTGCTACTTTGTTACTGTAGTTCTAGCAAATTAATACAGATGGTATTTTTATTGGGGCTGGGAATGAGAATGGGAAAGACATTCTTTTTTTTTAAGTGTTTATTTATTGTGAGAGAGATGGAGGGAGAGCACACAGAGGGGTAGACAGGGAGAGAGAGAATCCCAAGAAGGCTCTGTGATGTCAGTGTAGAGCCAATGCAGGGCTTGAACTCAAGCTTAAACCACCAGAGCAATCCAAGTGGAAAAAGTTCTCTATCTGCACTTAATTGCCCTGCATGGCTTTTGGCAGTCTGTGGGGGCTGATAGACCAGATGCTCTGCAGGTGGGGAGGGAGTATTCCACATACTGGGGGGTAAGACTTTGGTTTTCTGTAATGTGATTGTAAGAAGGAAGTGTGTGTGTGTGTGTGTGTGTGTGTGTGTGTGTGTGTGTGTGTTGTGTGAACAAAAAAGTAGCAGGGATAGCCAGAACATGGAATTATGCTCACTGGCTAACACATTTATAAAAAAAAATATTTTGTGAAGAGAGGAGTTCTCCATCATGTGCATAGATCTGTTCATTACCGTGGCTTTCTCATAGTTGGAACAAACCTTTTTATGATCTTGGAGTTATGCTTGGATAAGATTTTTGCAGTTCAGGAGGCTGAGTATGAAACATAGCCTCTTTCTTAGGAATGGGATCCTACTCACTGGTGCCATCTTCCCCAAACCTAGTCTCTTACCGTGTTAGTCCACTAGGGCTGACATACCAAAGAAAGGTAATCTGTGTGGCTTAGAACAATGGAAATTTGTTGTTTCACAGTATTGGAGGCCAGAAATCTAAGACCAGTGTATCAGAGGGGCCATATTGCCAGAAACCTATAGGAGAAGGAGCCTTCCTTGACTGCCAATTCCAATGGTCTCAGACCTTCTTTGGTTGGTAGGAGCATAAACTCAGTGTCTCCTTCCATCTTCACAGGGCATCTTCCCTGCGTCTCTTCACATCATCTTCTCTCTGTGCCTGACTTTTTTTGTGTCCACAGATTTCCCCTTTTTGTAAGAACCACACTCATGTTGGAATTGGGCCCAAATTTGATGACCTCATTTTAATTCCATTAGCTCTTTAAAGATTTTATTTGCAAATGAGGTCACAATCTCAGGTTCCAAGGATTAAGATTTCAAAGTACTTTTTTGGCAGGGGAAACAAAATTTAACTTTTAACATTAACCAAAGAGAGTTTTCAGGCTGGGACCCCTTGTCAGCTGATAGGATTTCCATGTATGAATGTTCTGGTTGCAAACAGCAGGACATCATTGTCCCTCTTGGCCTCGACTCCATTGTACGCGGTGGCATTGTCATAGTCTCACTATTTATGTAACCTTTATGCTCTCTAGTTTGCCCTGAGCGTCCAGAGTAGACATATTTTTATGAATATGCTATTTTTTTCTAGTAGGTCATGTTCCTAGGTTAACAGAGCCCAATATGGTAGTACATAAAAATTTTCTATATTTGCACACATGAAGGGTATGACCCAGTCAAATCACTGGTGGTGAGAAGAGTTGCTAATGTGACAGAATCACTGGTGGGGACCAAAGCACCCTGTCATCCCAGGGGCGGCCTGTGAGGTTGGACATAATTGACATCTTGATGAGAGACTCCAACATTGCACATTCGGGTTTTGCAATTGAACCCCTTATCTGTGTTGTATTTGGTTGATAACGTTAAGAAATTTACTTAGCTTTTCTGAGTGTTTTCATTTTTAACATAAAATTATTACTGCCTCCCTTGCAGAGTAAAGAATGCTTGACGCAGTGGTGTGAGAGCTGCATATTATATACCCTGGATCATTGTGTCTACCACCTGAACCCTCAGTCCCAGGTTTACTGTAACCTGTTTGCATTACATATGCCAAGTACTTCTCCTTTTTTCTATTTTTCAATTAAAAAAAATTTTAGGGTTTATTTTTGAAAGACAGAGCAAGCAGGGGAGGGGCAGAGAAGGAGAGGGAGACACAGAATCCAAAGCAGGATCCAGGCTCTGAGCTGTCAGTATAATGCCTGACATGGGGCTCGAACTCACGAGCTGTGTGATCATGACCTGAGGTGAAGTCGGATGCTTAACCAACTGAGCCACCCACGTGCCCTGCCTTCCCCTTTTTTTCTAAAGCATATGGGATACTTGCAAAATACTGTTATTTTTTATTTTCTTAATGCTCCCAGAACCCCAAGGTTATAGGAAAACATGCATAGAATTTGTGGAAAGAAAGGAAGTCTATAGTTTATTTTTCTTGGGATCATGCCCTTCCTACCCAAGCCAGCAGTTCTGGCCGTGTGAGGATTTTGTCACTTCTAGTTAGTTTGGAGATTATCTCCTTTACACTAGAATGAAGGAATCCTGTTTTCCAAGCATCCTTTTTTTTGCAGGAGCATCCTGTGTTTTGCTGGACTGAGGCATGTGCTGCCACTGTGCGCATCTTGGGAAGACACTGAAGGTGGGAAGGAAAGGCCTGGGTGTAAATCCTAACAGCGGTATTCGTTAGGGAAGCAACTTCACTTTTATCAAGCTGTTTTCTCCAAGTGTGAAGTTAGGGGTCAGTCTACAAGACTGTCCTCACTGCTAACACTAGTTGCAAGTTTGGGGAGGTCTAACACCACCTGCAAATTCAGGGGTCCCAAAGACGACTCTGAGGTTCAATAATGCACTAGAAGGACTTTCAGAACTCACTTAAGACTGTTACATTTCCGGTTTATTACAAGCAAAGGTAGGGAACAAAATCAGCCAAGGGTAGAGGCATATCACAGAGCTTCTTGTTGTCCTCTCTCATGGACATAGGACACCTGCTTCGCTATGCCTGATCTCAGGAAGTTGGGCTGATACCATGTGACCAACTTTACTCCAAGCCACTGTGTTATTTTATTTTTTTAATTTTTTAGTTTTTTATTCTTTAATGTGAAATTTATTGTCAAATTGGTTTCCATACAACACCCAGTGCTCATCCCAACAGGTGCCCTCCTCAATGCTAGATAATCAAATGTGATTAATAATGTTAGATAATGCTAGATAATGTTAGATAATCAAATATGACCCAATGTCCCCAGGCAACAAAGACACTCCTATTGGCTATGACCTAAAAGGAGCTTAGAGATCACCTCTGGAAAGCCAAGGGCAAAGGCAAGATCTTAAAGCAAAGTTAAATTCTTTCCTGCACATGCATGGAACACGAGGAAAATCCTTAAGGGCCCTTCTCTTCACAATCCACGATGATATACATTTCACTTGTCTAAGGATAAGGCCACTGTTGCCTTTTTTAGGGACCGCCAAACCTGCTCCTTAAGTGCCTTCTCTTTAGGCCATGCTGGGGCCTTTCTCATGGCCAGAATGCCATATTGGCACACTGATGCTCTATGTGTGGTATGTCCAAGGGTGAAGGGTGGTTTCAGAAGGGAAGTTAAGTCTGGCCAATGAGCACCTGTTAATTATCGTATGACATCATTTTCTGTATTTGGTGCTTAAGGTTTAGAGCAGCACAATATGTGAAAAATATGTGTTAAGATGATATTAGAGTCTTCACATTCAGGCCTCGAGAGACTGATATTTATTAAATGCCAGTTACCTATATCCCTGGGGTGCCAGCAGGATGAATTAATATTCTCTTTCATTGGTGGAGGTATTCAGATACATGAAAGTCCTTGGTCCTTGCGTAAAAAATAATTTTCATGAGAATTCAAAGCATCACTGCAGAGAATCTTGCTACCACATTTCCTGTGAGCTCTGGTGTTAATTGTACCTACCCTTGTCAGCCAGAAGATTGTTGTGATTCATACCCAACCCCAGCAAACCCAGGCAGGGCAACCTTGAAGGCCATATCACCACTGCCTTAATTTCTCAGGGGACTCAGAAATTAAGCAGAAGCCCTGCTCCAGGCCCAACTCTTCAGGTATCTGTGCTTTGCAAAGAGGTTCTAATATGCCGTGTTTCTAGCAGCTTCTGTGAACCATTGAAATGACTCCTATCCCAAATGTTCTTGTCCAGTTGGGTCCCACCCTTTTTATTCAATGAGATTTGTCTTTTCTGTTTTTACCCTCTCACCCTGCCCACGACCACGTTCATATCTAACGCTCAGTGAGTAGGTTATAAAAGTCGGTGTGAGGAGAATCAAAGGGGAGGATCGCGTGCTTAAAAGGAAAGGAGAGCAATCATCATGTCAGAACTGCTATGTGCTAGGCACCTTGTGGGGCATTTTATCTCCTGTGGTATTGTCAGGGTTTCCACTTTACTGATGAGGCCAGTTAGGCCCAGAGAGGGCAAGAAGGTCACTAAGGGCCAAACAAGGTTGAGTGGGAGAGCCAGGATTTCCTTCTTTTCACCCAGGCCTATGTTCGTACTTTTTCATGCTGCAAAACCTCGCTGAATCCAAATGAGGCCCCTGCTGATTTGTGGGCCGGTCAGAGTACATCAAGCCGGGGAAAGCATCGTTCTACGGGAAAGTAACTACGGCCTTCAGCTTGATTTTGCGTATTTATGCATATCATGAGTTGCTCAGCATTTCTGTTTTATCTGAAAAGTATTTCATTTTATTCCTTGGCATGTTCTTGGTGAATAAAATAACAAAGAGAGAGCATTATTAAATTTTCTTCTCTCCCGTCTTCCAGCACTACAATAAAATGAAATGCTTCATAGAAAGAATGATTCATTCAGAAATCAGTATTCGTCTTTTGCTAACACATTTTTGATTTGTATCTGCTTTTATTCGTGTATATACTTTTAGTGATTTTAACCATTAACTGGTAGCTTTTGGGTCTGAATTGTTAAGAATCACAATCTTGCCCTTGAGGGAAAAAACTAAGTTAAAAAAATGCTGTTTCATGTTTGCTACTGCTAATTTCGATGCACCCCAAATAATTGGATATCTGAAATTGATCATGGGAAGGTTTTAGAAAGTCAGAATATCGACATCTATCGTATTTCTGTGGCTGATTTATATGCAGCTAGTCACGTGGCTACTGAACTTTTCCCTTCAGTGAAGGTTCTTGATCTCCATAAACAGGAGACCTGTGCTACCGTTCAAGCCGAAGTTTGTATTGATTAGGAAGGGCCAGGGCAATTGCCTTCTCTTTCAGAAGTGGTTTTCTCAGTCAGGGCCGAGAGGAGCTTCAAAAGTTGAACAGTTGTTGTCCGTCCTCTCCTCTCCCTGCATGCTTTTTCAGGGTTTGTAGTCATCTCCGTTCCTTCAGACTTGAAGCTGAAAAATGGAAACAAATTAGATATGTATCAGGAATGAAGCACCTCTTGCTTATTGAAGGGTTTAAAAATAATCTTTGCAATTAGCGTTTCACATCCTGGAAACTCCTCCTGCTGGGCTTGTACACAACTCGGAGACTTTTCATACCCAGTGCGCCCAGTGCCCCCACAGACACCTGCAGGATTCAGCTGCTTCTGCAGTAAATGGATTTGGGTTGTTTTATTCATTTATAAGCCACTCTTGAGGAGCCGCACCCTGCTGAGGTATGAGCCTGAAATGTCTCTGTGTCATCCTACCCACGACATCTTCCCTCCTTGAAATTGGGCAGTGAGCTCCTTGTGCGGCATCACAGACAGCTTTCACAGCCTTTAGTGTCCATTTGATTATTGAAAAAGTGTCAATATGACAAATATGACAAAATGCTTTTGCCCTGGCCTCCAAAATTTAAACCCAGGGGTGCCTGGGTGGCTCAGTTGGTTAAGTGGCTGACTGTGGCTCAGGTCACGATCTCGTGGTTCACGAGTCTGAGCCCTGCATTGGGCTCTGTACTGCCAGCTCAGAGCCTGGAGACTGCTTCGGATTGTGTGTTTCCGTCTCTCTCTCTGCCCCTCCCCTGCTCATGCTCTGTCTCTCTCTTTGTCAAAAATAAATAAAAAAAAAAAAAACATTAAAAAATTAAAAAAAAATAAACTTTAAACCCAGAGTTGAGTAATTCTTTCTCCCTTCCCCCCACTGTCTAAATTTGTGATGATATTACTTGGAGTACTAGAGTACCGTGTCTGTGAGTGTGCGTGTGCACGTGCGCGCGCGTGTGTGTGTGTGTGTGTGTGTGTGTGTCAGAGTCAGAGAGAGAGAAACAGGTGTGGCAAGAGAGACACACAGATTAGGAGGGAAGGGATCTCCCCTTCTTTGTTACCCTATCAGCAGAGTCAGGAGAAGGTGCAAGAAAACAGACCTCTCTTTCTGAGAGTGGCTCATGCAGGGTGTGGTTGAAATCACTGATGATCAAAATTGTGCCTCCGAAGTCAGTGCCTGGTTGGTTCCACTGGTGAGCGAGTGGTTCAGCCCTGAGGGGTTTTCCTGGCCTCAGGGCACACTCAGCTGTACTTTTGGCTGCTCCGGCTAGTATTTAGCTGACCTACTTGTCTCTTTGGCCCCATCTATGGCAGCCTAGCATATCTGTCCCTGCAATCTCATCTGCCCTCCACACCCCTGATCCTGGGACCTGGGGATGGGGTTTTGGGACTCATATTTCTTTTCTTCTCTTAGCTGCCCTGCCAGCCCATCTCTCCCTAAGGCACTTCTCCTTAACTCTAGGAGCAGTGGGAAACACCTGCAAGCCTGTGGCTAAGTGCAAACCCACAACAGAACCAGTGGCTGGTTCCTGTTTTTAAAGACTTTCCTGGGCTCCTGGGTTGAGCCCCAGTGGGTTGAGCGTCTGACTTCGGCTCAGGTCATCATGATCTTGTAGTTTGTGAATTCAGGCCCCGTGTTGGGCTCTGTGCTGACAGCTCAGAGCCTGGAGCCTGCTTTGGATTCTGTGTCTCCCTCTCTCTCTGCCCCTCCCCCACTATTACTCTGTCTCTCTCTCAAAACAAACAAACAAACAAACATTAAAAGAAAAAAAAGATCCTCCTAACCTCTACAAGTCTGTGAAGTCTGTGTCTTCAGCATCCTATCCCTTTCCTTGGGATGGGAAACTTAGGAGAGGGATATGCCTCCCTGAGGTGGCTTCTCTCTGTCCTTCTCCAATGCTTTTAATGGCTTTTGCCTCCTAGAGAATGAAACTTCACACCAGCTGGGGAATCTCACCACCTGGTTCTCAACAGAGCTGTCTTTCCTGTAATTGATACCTGTCAGCAATCTCTGGGGGCTCAGAAAAGGACCTTAATCTATACCTTCCAGCCCATTCTGATCACCAAGTGCATCTCCTTCTCTACGTTGGTTTGTAACCCAAGAAAATAGAGGGATTGATAAAGTATCCAGTTACAGAACATTTAAATAGTGCCATAGAGTCATTGCCCTGCTTCCCAGAATATGAGTCATTGCCTTTCTGATATTATGACACCGTTTATAACAAACATAAAATGGCACAGTTTCATTCTGCTCTAGTGCTCGTGAAGATCTGAGAATAAGACATATCATCAGAGTTTTCTGTCCTTTTACAGACTCCCAATTTTAAATTTCTTTGATTTTTTTTTTTTCTAAAATGAAAGCAGAACGGTTTTCATCCTGTCTTTGTGTATGGCTTATGTTTTCTAAGCAGGAAGAGACTGACTCATTAAAACCTTAACATTTTTGGTAAAACGATAAAGTGCTTTTAAACTTTTTAATCTGAATATTCGGGAAGTTGGATATATTGAATTAGACTCGAAATTGGATCATGAACATTATTCTTTGCTGTGTTTCCAGATCATCCTGAAAGTTATAAAAATCTTAAGTCAGTGTAGTTTTTCTTCTTTCACATCTTTTAGAATCATTAGCCTGGTACCAAAGTGTCAGGGCATTCCTATCTTTAAATCCACTGGAAAAAATACGCAACGGGGAGCATTTTGGATACGTATTTAGTGTGGACTGGAGAGTGAAGAAGAGCCGAACTGGTAAAAGCAGTTAATTCAGGAAGCAGCCCAGTTACCGACTGGAGTCATTTACTACGAATGTCTGACTGTTTTTCTGTGCTGGGGTTGACAGGCATTTTGTGTTTGTTTCTTAGCTTCAGCCTTTTGTATACTAGGAGGCATGACACTTCCAAAAATGTATACTTCATGTTTAACATCCTCTTTCTTTTTTATCTTACGGAATTTAAGTGTTTTCTTCTTTGATTATATGCATGCCATAGATACTTGTAAAATCGCCCTCAAGTGATTCAACCATCAGATCAACACACCCATTCCCCAAGCAGGTTCCCTGGATTCTTTGAGAACAAAGAAGAAATCACAAGAAAACACGCTGAGCTCGAGCACTTTCTCTCTTTTTTCCCTTTTGAACCCCACAACTTTCTTCTGTGTCGGGGGATCGGTTCCAGATCAGTCTGCTTCGAAAACAACGTCTTGTACACCGAGAATAAAAAAAAAAATACAACAATCTACATTCACAAAAGAAGGAGTGGGAACAAGAGGATTCTGAAAAAGGGTGAAGACTTTGCAGACATTTGTCCTAAATAGGTTGGTAAAAGTCAACATACATGCCAACATTCGGGAAAGGGGGAGGAACCACTTCCAAAGCACCCATGCTTCTCCACTTTGCCCACTGGTATCTCACCTATCCGTGGCTATGCTGAAACCGGTAACAGAGTTTTCCAGAGTGCCTAGCTGTTGCCCAGGTTTTTGTATAATATTGATTGGCTTGATCTAATGTCACATTTTCTTTGTGTAAGGATTCAGATTACTGAACTGGGATGGGTTGTGCTCATGAAAAGATAGAACTAAGATCTAACATCTGTATTAGGGGTTCTCCAGAGAAACAGAACGTGTGTGTGTGTGTGTGTGTGTGTGTGTGTGTGTGTGTGTGTGTGAGAGAGAGAGAGAGAGAGAGAGAGAGAGAGAAGGAAGAGAGAGATTTATTATAAGGAATTGGCTCATGCAGTTACAGAGGCTGGCAAGCCCCAAATCTGCAGAGCCAATGTTCCAGTTGAGTCCCAATGCTGGAAGCTGCTGTAGAAACAAAGAGTCAGCATCCCAGTTTGAAAGCTGTCCATCAGGAAGAGCTTTTTCAGAGGAGGAAGTGGGCCACTTCTACAGAAACAATAGTGGCCCATTTATTTTATTTCTGAGTTTCATTACCTTGTGAATAATTCCGATGAAAACTGGTCAGGTTGTAAGAATTCAACATAGATCCGAAAGATCTTGACCTGCAGCAAAATAGGTTTAAAAGTCATTTTAGCTATGTTTCCTTGCCAGTATCTTGTTTTTAAAATATATTTAAGTACCTACCTAGTACCTGAAGAATAGGTTGAAACATGAAAGTCATGGCAAAATAAAAGTTAATACTTCGGGGGAGTTGAGTGCTTCTGAGCTTAGTACTAAATTCTCTTCCTCTTTTCCAGCTAAACTTTCTTTCTGGGCAATCTCATGAGATTCATGACTTCAGTATCCTCTCCATGCTGATAAAATCAGAATATGTTTCTCTGGCTCTCACTTCTCCAGTAACCTCCAGACTAATTTATCCAACTGTTCACTCTGTATCTCTAATTAGATGTGTAATAGGCACCTTAAGCTTTATATATCCAGAACAGAATTTTGAGTCATTTGCCCAGAAAACCCTGATCATCATTCGGTCTTCCACATCTTAATTCATGACTCCTCTTTATCCTGTTGCTTGGAGGTTGCAGATGGTATTTCTCTAAGTGACTGCAACAAAAATCTCTCATCTGACATGCTTATAATGGCATTTTGGCACTCCTCCCATGAGAGGTGGGGTCTGTATTCTCTCTACTTAGAACTCAGTGAGTGGTGGTGAGTGTCCCCACAAAAAGAGTACAACGGACATGAGTTTGGTGACTTCTGAGGCAAGGACAAAAGGCAAAACAGCTTCCATATGGCTCTATCTTTGGGGATGCCTGCTCTGGGGCAGGGCATCCCCCATGCTTTGAGGAAACCCACAGTAGCCCACAGGAAAACACCATATAGACAGGCTGACAGGGAGAGGCAGTTAAGTCCTCAACTCAAGCAAATGTCAACCACCATAGATGTGAATGAACAAGACCTCAGATTAGTCCTACCCCCTGCCCCCCACCCTAGCTTTATAGTCATCCAGCTGAGAGCCTAGATACTTGGTGGCAGAGACATACTTACTCAACTTTGGGTAGTTGTTTTGTAGCCACAGTAGTTGGACCATTGCAAAAAATATATTAGCCATTCTGATTCCTGCCATTCACTCACCCCTCACATCACTACATCCTGTCCTTTCAAAATGGAGCCTGTGTTGACCACTTCATAACTCCTCCATAGCTGGTTCTGAGCATCATCATCTCTTCCCTTATTTATTACAGAAGTCTTCTAGTTAGTTTCTTTTTAAAAATTTTTAAAAAATTTTTATTTATTTTAGAGAGAGAGAGAGAGAGAGAGAGCACGAGCAGGGGAGGGGCAGAGAGAGAGGGAGACACAGAATCCAAAGCAGGCTCCAGGCTCTGAGCTGTCAACACAGAGCCTGATGTGTGGGCTCGAACCCACAGACTGCAAGATCCTGACCTGAGCCGACGTCAGATGCTTAACTGACTGAGCCACCCAGGCGCCCCCAACTTCAAATTTGTTTCTCGGCTCTTGCCCTGCCATGGATTATATTCTCTAGGTAGAAGCCAGATTGAGTTTTTGGAAACATGAATGAACTTGTGACTATGATTTGCTGAAAACTTCCAATGTTTTCCTGTCACCTTTAACATACTACCAAATACTTTACTATACCCTACCAGGCCCCAGGCCTGACATTACCTGGTGCCTCTTTTCCTTCGAACTCTCTCCTACCACTCTTTTCCAGGCTCACAGTGTTGAAGCCACATCAGCCTCTTTTCCTTAAAACATCCAGAACGCGTGCCTGTCCGTCCATGATTGCAGGATTGTTCTTGGGTCAGTGGTGTCCAGCTTGCTTTGTAGCCATGAGATAATTTTCACCTATGACCTGGCATTTCCTGGAGAGTGTTATTAGGAAGTAAGTGTGCTGCCTCTAGCATCTGGTCACAAAGTATTCTGCAGCCCTAGGCAGTGGCAAAATTGCAAGGTAGAAGGAATCTGGTCCCCGGATCACCACATGGAGGAAATCTGTCCACCAGCCAGTAACACCTGCATTGGATGTTAATATGAATAAAACTTATTGTGTTAAGCTACTGAAGGCTTAGGGTGTATTCATTATAGCAGCTGGTATTTCTCTACCTAACATAGTGTCAGGCACTTTTCAGAGCCTTCACACATGCTGTCTTTCCCCCTTGAAGACTCTTCCCTCCCTGACAGCCTCCCAGACCCTGCTGCCATTTAAAACTGTCAGGTCCCCATCCCCCCTCATACATAAACATCCTTTTTTATCCTGTTGCCTGTTTTATGTACTTCATAGTACTTACCACTCTGAAATATTACTACTGTATTTTGTCTGACTTGTGCCTCTACTAGAATGTCAGCTTCATAATAGCAAGGATCTCATCTTTTTGTTACTTTATCCCCAGCACATAAATGGTACCTGGCCATGTATCCCACGCTCTGCAAATCCTTGTGGGATGAATGATGGAGGACGTTATGTCAAGTGGGCTAGGAACAGGAGTGGAAGGTTGGGAATTTAGAGTCATTAGTAATTAAGCAGGCATCCCTTGGTGAATCATTCAACTTCATTGTGCCTTAATTCCCCCAACCATCAAATGGGGATGGTATCTATTTCATGGAATAGTTGTGGTGACTAAAGAAAATAGGCATATTAACCTCCTGAGTCCTTGACAGGTTTACAAATAAGTAATATGCTTTTCTTTATTTTTTTCTTATTTCATGAAAGAAATAATTGCTAACATTAACACTTCTTAACCTAAATAAGTGAGGGCACTGACATATTGTGTATTTCTCAGAAGGTGATCTTTCTGGATTAGAATAGTCTATCACTAAGAACTGTTTACATGTTTGTAATTGAGGGTCTATTAGATACTCTGAAACATGCTAAAGTAGGAGATTCTGCAGCCCTGGCAAATGTTTTGATCATCCCACCATCTATCTCTAAACGCTGTGTTAGAATGGCCACATTCTGTTCCAAAGATGTGCTCTGAGTACTGCATTTCTTAATTTCTGTGTGGATCATGATTTCAGTGTTTGGGGGTGTTGTGTATATGTCTGACAAATCTTTGTTTACTCAGATCTCCAGGAAGCGAATCGTTTTTTTGGGTTTTTTTTTTTTTTTTTGGTTGAGTAGGAATTTAGGAAAAAAACATGTTTATAAGCCATTGTTATTTTGTTTTCTAATTAAAAAAAATATGAATTATGGGGCGCCTGGGTGGCTTGGTCGGTTAAGCGTCCGACTTCAGCTCAGGTCATGATCTCACGGTCTGTGAGTTCAAGCCCCGCATCGGGCTCTGTGCTGACAGCTCAGAGCCTGGAGCCTGTTTCAGATTCTGTGTCTCCCTCTCTGTCTGCCCCTCCCCCGTTCATGCTCTGTCTCTCTCTGTCTCAAAAATAAACGTTAAAAAAAATTAAAAAATATATGAATTAAATGTGTATTTCCTTGTAATACTGAAAAATACTAAGCAAACAAGATGTTCTCCCTTCTGTTTCCTGTTCCAGGTAAAGTTGAAATTCCTCAGTAATTTAGTGGGTAAATATTCAAAAGAGGCCATATTGCTGCCCAAGGGGGCAGAGATTTGTATTTGGGAGGAATGAAAAATTTACTCATTTTATATATAAAGTATAGATATACATACAATATGGAAATAGATGTACAGTGTATCTGAGGTACTAACATTTCATGGGAAGAGGTATTTAATGGGATGGGCGCATGATTAGGAAACAAATATCTCAAAAGGCTCCATGTGAACTCCATAATGAAAAACTAGTTCAGAAACATTGGTTCAGTGTTTCCCCGCAAGCCACCTTTATGCACCTGTACATGACATGCACGTGTAAATATTTTGTTGTTGACTTTTATAATCATTAGGAAATAATGCTGAATATATTTTATGTGGTTTTGTTTTTCTATTTTATTTCATTTAGATCTACCCCATCTTTTTAACAGTTTTTGCATTCTGTGAAATGGATGGCGTGTAATGTAGGCATCAGTGCAGGTGACACTTTGTGATTGCAGTGTTAATAGACATCACCTCTCCTACACTCACCTCGTCCTTTTGAAACAACTGTCCCAGATCATGACCTGAGCTGAAACCAGATGCTTAACCAACTGAGCCACCCAGGTGCCCTAGTGATGATTTTTTTTTTTTTTTTAATTTACAGGTGGGCTTTTTCTTTTGTTTTCACATGATCTCTTCTCAGTCTTTTCAATTTTGTCTTCTAGGCTGTGTCTGTCTTAGACATTCCAATCCAACTTCATGGTTTCCGCTCATATCTCTAGGTACTTTCAGAGTTTTACTTTTTATGTAAAAAAAAAGATGGGTAGAATTTCTCTCTATATATACTTGTATATATATGTATATTCCATATATATATATATATATGTTCTCTATATATGCTTATATATTTCTTATATATAAGCGTATGTATATACGTATATTCCATATATATGTATATATATATTTCCATATATATGTGTACATATATATATATATAATGCATAGGTGTAACTATTCATTTTTTCCTAAATCAGTGCTTCATTTCCTCATCACTATTAACTACTTCCTTTTCTTATTGATTTGGAATTCTAACTTTCACACGCAAACTTAGTATATATGCAAGGATTTGTTTCTAGATCTTCTAGCATTCATATTTTTGCATTTTCTTGTACCCATATTACCCTCTATTAATTAACCAAATATCTTCATGTGTTTTGTGTTATGGTTGCAGCACATCTTTCATCCATGTTCCCTCTCCTCATTGTTAATTAAAAATGTTTCTTGTTATGATGTGTTTTAATTAAAAATGAAAATAGTTTTATTGAGTTCTGGGGCTGGATGAATAGGGAGAAGGGGTGGGTATTCTTATGTAGAACTTGATCTTATTGCACAGATGATTATAATTTGAACGAATTCTCTTGGATATTTCTTTAGCCAATAAATAGGTTCATATCTAAGCCTTTTTAGAGTAACAACTTAAAGGCAACTTTTTTACCTTTCAACCCTCACATTTTTGTGGCACATTATAATTTACAATGTTTGTTTGCATTTTCTGAATTCTTTCTCAGAGGAGTCACGTGAAATCTTTGTCATCGTAATGCTCATCTTCAGAAGTGAAAACTGAAATCCAGGAAAATGAAACGATGGGCTTAAGGTCATCCAGCAGGGTAGCAACAGTAATGAGACTAGAATTAATCTATTCTGTTGAGTTCAGTGACATCTACGGGATGTTTCAATGGTTAGAACGAATATTCTGCTATCAAGCATTATACTTGGCTTGCAGATACAGAGGTACGATTCACTTTATACCCTTCCTGGAGCCCAGGCTTCCTTTGGCCATTGTTGCTGGATCTCTTCAGCTTTGCTTCAACAAAGCAGGGCACAGAAGGTAATGTACAGGAGCATCCCATCACCGGATTTGAGACTTGATGGAGTTCAGCACTTCCTGTCTCAGAGTAGTGACACCCTCTGCTAATTCCTGGCTTTAGGGAGTAAATTATAAGGACTCCTACTCAACAGAGTTGCGTCTGAGGTTATCCTGTTTCTAACCCTTCTGCTTTGTGTGACCACAACTTGGTATTCAACGTTCAATCTTGGGTTTTGTGGCAATGCTGGTGTGGCAAGAGGATCTCACCGTTGGTTATCTGCTCCTTTCAAACTGGCACTGCTCTGTCATTTAGTGGACTACACTTCCAACTCCTTAAACTCTCTTTTCAGAATGCTATAATTAAGGAGACAGGACTTGAGCTTGGAAATGCAATGGCAAATGATCCATGCATGAACTCACATGTATATGTATAATTGAAATACATATCATTGTGAATCATGAAAAATGGCAATATTGACTTTATCGTCTAAGAAAAGGATAAAGATTCTTTTTCTTTCCTATATTCTTCATACTGTAAATACTAAGGTTTGATACTCTAGTTTTGTGGATACGGTTTCATGATTTATAGTAGCTATTTCTCGAATGCCAGGCTTTAGTATTACATTGTTAACTCCTTGAGGGCAGGGACCGCTTCTGAGTTGGCCTCATCTTTCCATTTCCCAAGATACCATCACCAGGCTTTGGCATTGAATATTTGTTTGCTGTGCAAATGAATGGACGAATGGATGGATGAATAATACTACATTGCATTTCACACATATCTCAGTTTGCTTTATTTTTGTATTCATTTCTTAAGCCATACAGTGTAAATTTTAGATAACAATATTGACACATCACTTTTCACATCCTCTGCAATGGCATTTTGCCATTAGCAGGATGCAGGGGGAAAATCGGAAGGGAAACACACTTAAGTGTGTCAGTTTTGGGTTGCTGTTCTTTGATTGTAAGGTCTGTAATGAAGCTGGACATAGTTCAGTACATTTTGCATTCATTAGGTATTAGGATTAGCTGATAAATTTTGCTCTTTGGCATGCAAGGAGTTTGTTCTGTACGAGCCTGTCCCACAAGAAACACTGTCTTCTCAGAGAACAAAAGCAAAACTTGTTTTAGATTTTCTCCGAATTTCTGCTCAGAGAAGGTTATTGTCAGATAGGGAAAGGCTGCATGGTCTGGTTCAGGGCTCCAAAAAGCGGATTCCATGTATCATCACCTGAAGGTTTGTTAGAAGTGCACATTCAAGGCTGTACTCCAAACCTATGAAATCAAGATCACTGGAGTGGGGGCGCAGTAATCTTATGTTTTAACAAGTTTGCCATGTGGTTTTGATGAGTGCTAAAAAATGAGAACCTGTACTTCACTGGAAAAAAGCAGAAGGTTCTGAGTTGGCCAAGCCTGGATTGAAATTTTAGCTCTGTTATGTACCAATCGTGTGACTTTAAGAAATTTGAGCCTTGGCTCTTCATGTAGAAGTTGTGGACGTTGATAGTTACTTTCTCCCCAACCAGCTTTATTGAGGTATGATTGATATAAAACATTCTGGAATTTTCAAGTGTCCAGATGCTGATTTGATACACTGATATATTGCAAAACGTTTACCACTAGAGCTTTAGGTAGCACGTCCATCACATCACATCATTACCGTTTCTTTTTCTTGGTGAGAAGATTTAATATCTACCGTCTTAGCAACTTTCAAGTGTGTGTATGTTTGTGTATGTGTGTTATTAATCATACTCATCATGCTGTACATTAGATTCCCGGAGCTAATGCATCGTATAACTGCAAGTTTGTAGCCTTTGACCAAAACGTCTTTCCTTTTCTCCCAACTTCCAGCCCCTAGTAATCACCATTCTACTCTGTTTCTAACTGCAATGTGAATGTATTACAGTAAAGCTGTGGGTTACTGTGGGGCAGCAGTTATAGGGAAGAATGCATTCATGTTTGCAGTGTGAGTTTTCTTCTTTACGTTCTGGGCTAGTCAGTAGTTTCTGTCCCTCAACACTCAGGAAAAATCCTGTTCCCTGCTCATATCTAGCTAACTGCCTACTCTATCATGTATACTTTCCTGACCTTTGGACTGGACATGTTTCTGAAAAACCATTCTGATTTACATCCTATATTTTAGTTCAGAAATCCCAGACAGAAATGTGTATTCCCATCTTCCTAAAGGAGTAGTCCCGGTAATGGCCATGTGAATGAGGGATGTTCTGGTGAGCTATTGGTGCAGTCTACCCCATAGCTTTGTAATGTTAAAACAACCATTTTAGGGGCGCCTGGGTGGCGCAGTCGGTTAAGCGTCCGACTTCAGCCAGGTCACGATCTCGCGGTCTGTGAGTTCGAGCCCCGCGTCAGGCTCTGGGCTGATGGCTCAGAGCCTGGAGCCTGTTTCCGATTCTGTGTCTCCCTCTCTCTCTGCCCCTCCCCCGTTCATGCTCTGTCTCTCTCTGTCCCAAAAATAAATAAACGTTGAAAAAAAAATTAAAAAAAAAAAAAACAAAAAAAAACCCAACCATTTTATTTTGCTCATAAGTTTGTGGGTCAGAAATTTGGGAAAAGATTAGCTTGGGGGGGTTAGTCTCTGATCCATGTGGCCTCACCTGGCTGGAGGGGCTGTTCCAGGAAGGTACCTTCAGTCATAGGTCCAGCCTCCTCAGTGCTGGTTGACTTTGCTTTCCACATAGTGTCTCGTCCTCCAGGGTCTGTTTGCTTCGCTTGGGATTCCCACAGCATTGTGGTTTCAGGAAAGATGTATGAGTTGCGCAGAGACTGGCTTTCAAGGGGCAAGAAATGGAAGCTGCCAGGCCAGTTAAGGCCTTTCTCTAGAACTAGCACAACTTACACTATATTCAATGCTCCGAGCAGTCACAGAGCCTGCCTAGATTCAAGGGAGAGGAGAAAGAAAATCTGCATCCTCATGCATGAGTGAGTGGCAAGTAATAAGGCAGAGGAATCCATAGGAGAGCTGTGTAGAATAAGAGATGTTGTTCTGCCCATCTTTGAAAAATACAGTCGGACACAGGGGCCCTGACAGTGGATACTATGTTGTTCTTTAGCATATAATTATTGCCACCAGTGCTTAATTAAATTGAATGTAGCCGTTCTATCTGAGCACACATACATATATTTTAATTATATTTGTTGCCTAAATTCTGCCGTTTAATCCTTAGAATTAAACTTAAGAGTCAAGTCATTTGAGTTGCTTGGATAAGTGTGGGCTGTCATCACTGCATCCATCAAGCCCCTGCTTGGTCCTTGTCTTGCAGGATGGAACATATGTTCCCAGCGCAGGGTACATTGCTAAGGGTTGCTGTGTCAATGTGAATGCCTTGTCCAAGCCCTCAGGGCATGTGACCTTACAAGCCTTGTTGCTGAAGGAAGTAACATTTTCATTACTGTATTTGTGCTCCCTCAGTTACACGTTAACGTTAGTCATGTAGAAGCTGGGCGAACTTGTGTTCTGTTCCACCCCCGACCCAGGAAGTATTAATCACTCTTTCGTGTGTGTTTTCATAGAATTTGGATTATTACATTATTGTTGCTTGCTGATTAATTTGTTTTGGATCATACAAGAAATACACGAGTACATTCTGTTTATAAAAATTTCAAACACAAAAAATAAATTCTTCTGTTCACCTACATCCCTTTTCCCACCTTACTACCTTCACAGAGATAAGCAATCTTGTCAATTTTGCATGTAGCTCTGCTTCTATTTTCTCTGAATCAACATGCATGCATATATGTGGGTATATATAATTTGCTCAAATGGAATCCAGTTCTACATATTATATTGTGATTTCATTTATTCACTTAACTGTATTGACCTGGAGAAGTTTACATATAGATCATCTTTACCTTTTTAAAACAGCAGCATAGATTTCCTTTGATCACCCTACAGTAGTGAATTGAAACATTTTTCTACGGATCGGTACAGATTGTTTCTAGGGTTCCAATATTACAACAATGTCCAAGTAAACATTTCTTTAAAAAAATTTTTTTTTAATGTGCATTTATTTTTGAGAGAGAGAGAGCGTGAGCGGGAGAGGGACAGAGAGAGAAGGAGACACAGAATTCAAAGCAGGCTCTAGGCTCTGAGCTGTCAGCACAGAACCTGACGTGGGGCTTGACCCCACGAACTGTGAGATGATGACCTGAGCCGAAGTTGGACACTCAACCAACTGAGTCACTCAGGTGCCCCATAAGTAAACATTTCTGACAGCTCTTTGCACAACTGGGAGAGTATGTGACAGGTCTCTAGGATGGGTACCTGGGGATGGAGTGCTGTCTCAAGAGGGTGTGCGTGCCCTTATCAAAGGTATCGGCAGATTGCTTTCCACAAAGAGTATTTCATAGAGAGTGGCTGACAGATCCTCATCAATCCTGCCTATTATTTAATCTTTGTAGAGTTTGCATATTTGATAGGAAAAACAGATACCATTGATTTCTTTCCATTTCCCTGATTATTACTGAGGTGTCACATAATTTTCCTACTGAGCATTTGTATTTCTTCTTCTGTGAATATATTTTGCCTATTTTGTTATGGAAAGCAGATCAGTGTATGTAGAAATTTTTTTCTATTCATGGGCCAAAACACATTTTAATTCCTATAGTATATAAAAGCATATATATGTAGATATATATGCATGTATATGTTGTATATATTATATATATAATGTATGCATTCACTCATTTACTACTTACTGCAAACTACATACTTAACATCATTCAGCATTCAGGCATTATAATTACAAATGCAGGGGTAAACAAAATAGACAATGAACTCTATTCCTTAGGAATTTGGGGGAATGTACTGAAGTGTGGAAGGTTCATCCTAGGTTGCGTGTGCAAGGGCGTCTGGCTCAGGCCTCAGTTCCTGCTGGTGGTTCTGGTTATAGTATATTTCAATATTTTGTAAGAAAAATACCATGACATTTTCCCTTCTGAGAAAAATCTATCTGTCTTAACCGTCATCATCTGTCTATCCTACGTGTTTCTCCATTAATTTATCTAATAACCACCTGTATGGTGCTTACTGTGTGTCAAGCACTAGTCTAAGTACTTTACAAATATTAATATTTACTTCTTGACAGACATGTTAGGCAGGAGCTCTTAATTATTGAGCCATGGAGGAGTTGAGGAATTTGCATAGGGCCACACATCTAATAAGTAGCAGATCTGGAATTTGGACCTAGGTAATTTGGTCTGGCTTCAGAATTCATGTTTTCTTTTTTTGTATATTTAAAATATTAAATTTAATATTTATATATTTAATATAAATATTTATATTAATAAAAATTAATATAATAAAAATATATTAAATACATATATAAATATATATTTAAAATTTTAGAGTTTGTTCATCATGTTTCATAGTCTTTTGGGATTTTGATAGATGTGGTTGGGTATTTAATAATGTTAGGTATCTGTATAATACTGAATCTTCCCATTTAGTACATTAACAGGGCTTCATTAAGTCATTTCTGTCTTTATTTCCTTTACATAGTTGTGGCCTTGCTCATTAATTGTTAAATTTATCCCCCAGGTATTTTATAATTTGGTGCTGATACAAATGGGATCTTTATAATAACACCTAATTCTTTTTCAGCGTACTAGAGAATGTTGTGGAAGTTGATCTTGAATCTGGATATTTTGCTAAATTTATCTTTTTTATTCTAGTAGTTTGTTAGTTGATTGTCTTGGATACTCCAAAAAGACATTTAAAATAAAGACAGTTTTCTTTCAAATTTTCATAACACACATTTCTTTTCCCTTCTTGATTCATTATAGTGCTTGACGTGTGAGGTGATGGAGATATCCTTCTGCTGTTTTGTACATTAATGGAAATGCTGACTTTTTTCTTAACATTGTGCAATGTGTACTTTTACTTATATGATGGATACCTTTTATCAATTTAAGTTGCTTTTTTTTCCTATTTCCAGTTTGTCAAGAGTTTTAATCAGGAACTCATTTTGAATTTTATAAATGTTTTTCAGTATCTTCAGAGATGCTGATAGAGTTTTCACTTCATATCAATTAATGAAGTGAATTATATAATATACTATTATATGTTGAACAATCCATCCTTAAATTACTTATATAATCATTACCTGGTCTTAATATGCTCTTTTAGTACACTGCTGAGTTTTTTTGTTAATACCTTATTTTATATATATGTCATCTTTTTATAATAGATGAAAATGGCCTCGTTTTGTCTTTATTCTATTACCCTGTCCTGGTTTTAGTATCAGGATTAGACTGGCTTTGTCACATGAGTTGATTTTTACCATATTTTATATTTTTCCCTTATTTTATAATATATAAGTATTATATATTTATATTCTCATGTTTATATTATAGAAAACAAGTTTTCTAATCTAAAAATTATTAGGACCTTAAGTCTGATAGAATCTACTTGTACAACAACAGGTGCCTGATGTCTTCTTTAGACGTAATCTAACTAGTTTATCAATTTCCTTACTGGTTATTATTTTATTTAGATAATTCCCCTTGAACTAATTTTGGACATGTATAATTTTTTTAGAAAATTAGCTGTATCTTCTAGATTGCCACTTGTATTTGATATTGTCCATATTACAATTAATATTTTTATAAACTAACATATGTAAAAGTATTAAAAATTATATATCTTCCATAGCCATGTTCTTTTATATGTTCTTTATATTATGATCTCTTTCTTTTTATATGATATATGCTATGGAATTGATTGTGTGGTACATCTTTACGGAAACACTGTTTTAAAAAACTTCCTATTTTATAAATATAGCTCTTACCTTTACTAATTATTTCTAACTTAATGTTTTTGGAATATTTATATTTTCATAGTTTCCTAGTATTCATTCTTTAACCTATATTTGTAGTTCTAAGTTTTTTCTCTCTGTACCATATTATCTGTAACACACAGGTGTTAAGATTTATTTATCTGATTATTGTTCTTATAGAAATCATTTGTAATTTCCCTAATAATATTTCTTTAATTCAGTGTTTTAATCCAAAGTTAAGTTTAGGAGTTTTTCTTTTTGTTTTTATCTATCAAATAGATTTTTTTCTTTCATTGTTGGGAATGTTGAATTTTATTATAGTGGTTGTGAATGGGGCTTTCTGCTATTAACTTAAAAAACATATTGAAAATTCCTTTATGTTCTACTACATGGCCAGTTTGGGAAATGTTTCTAATATGTTTGAAAAATGCACATTTCTGTTTGTTGAGTGAAAAGCTTTATATATATTAGACTCAGTTATTAATTGCATTACATGTATTCTCTATATTCTTATTTATTTTTGCCCATGTCATCTTTTAATTTCTTAGAGAGTTAAACTATCCAACTATGAAAGTGATTACATCAATTTCTTTTTATATTCTTGCCTTTATCCCCCCCCCCCCACTTGTATGTTTGGAAGTGAGGTTTTTTCATGGCACAAAAGTTCATGTCTTTTAATAGCATTTGGAAATATTTTCCCATTTTATAGAAATGGAATAGCTCCCTTTGTCTTCATTTCCTGTTATTTTCACAATTCCTGACCTAGTATACTTTATGTATCTCTTTTTACTATGTATGATTAGATGCTTACGTTTCCACAGAAGGCCTCTGACCCCACCTGCAATATTATCTCTCCTAGCATGTTTAGACTTACTCTTGCCAGCCCCTCTTCTTCATTATGTAACATTTATATATGTGTGTGTGTGTGTGTGTGTGTGTGTGTGTGTGTGTGTGTGTGTATAGGTATATCTAGGTATGTATATGTATATATGTGTAAATGTAATATGTAATGGGGTGAAATATGAAGCATTTTGCCTGGTAACATCAACTCTTGCTTTTAGTTGTATATTCCTAGAAGTTTCCCCCATTTTGACTAAGAACCAGAGTGCCAGTAGAAGGAAAGGGCCCTGCTCTGGGGTCTGTAGTTTGGAAGGTTCTGCTCTTGTTATGAGGGGGTTTGGGGGGTGATGTTGAGAAGTTTCTAGAACCTGTGGTCTGCCCATTCTTAGAATTCTCTGCTTGAATAGCCTTGAGCATTCAAAGACCTGTGTGGACCTCTTAACAGGTTTCTGACTGCCTCAATGTCAGTCACCCCAAGGGGTCGCTGTTTGGGAGCAGGGGAGGGTGAATAGTGGGCCGGTTTTGGAGTTGGGGCTGGGTGGCCCACTTAGTGGTATGCCGGACAATGTGTTAGGCGGGATGGAGCTGAGGGGTGAGAGGAGAGGGATGGGATTGCCCCCAGCCCCAGCATCCCCTGTTGTACAGATCTGAGGTTGGGGGACCACACACTTCTATTCCAGCTACCATGTTTTGGTGGAAACTCTGAGAATGATAAACTTAAAACTGACCTTTCAGGTCATTATGTAGTTGTATTTCTAAGTTGGGGACATAGAGCATATTTTATTTACTGATGCAGGTGTCCTGATTTATTACTTTTCAATATGGAAACATTTATGTGGAGTTCCATTTCTACTATTATATCAGGCCACCAATTCATAAAGGAAGGCGGGGGGAGAATAATCTAGAAAGGGTGATGTTTGACTCCTCTGTCCCTCAAACTTCTGCTTGCCTAACCTGCATCCTCTCCTCTGATTTAGAGTTGGGTGCTCACCTCTGTTGAGATTTACTGAGCCAGAACTCAGACTAACAGTGTTGCATGGAGGGTGGATTGGGGCCAGGTTGTTAGGTGCGGAGTGCAGAAAGTGGTAGTCCTGTTTGGGGAAAGCGTCCAGGGCAGCGAGGACACCGGAGTTGCCTGTGGGTAGAGGTCAAGGAGGCTGTGCAGTGGATCAGGGACTGTGGAGTGAACTGGTTACTAGGTGCCTGAGGGAAGAAATGTCTGTTCTTCAGCAGGACCACCTGTGCCAGGCCCTGAGCGAAGGCGCCCTGTCTCCCTGCCTTCCCCAGCAGAGCACCAAAGGTCAACCAGTGTGACCTTTGGAAGCTGATTTTGGAGGTCTGCAGCAGAGAGAGGACACACAACCACATGCGTTAGAGAAAAATAGACAGCTGTGAATAATGAGGCTGCAAATGCAAATCAGCATCCTGTTGACCCTGAAATGAACAGATCCCCTACTCTCCCCAGGCCCCCCTCACACACACAAACACATCTGGCCCATCTGTGTTAGATGAAGGCCGCAGCAGAGAGCAGGGGAGAAATATGAGGGAGAAACTAACCACCCAAGAGGTTTTGGGTCTGAGCTGACCATTCCATTGCGACCACATTTTGAAACAGAAAGTGATGAACAACACGTTCTTTTGAGTATGAGTGGAAAATATTATGAGAGAAGCCTGAGATATTTGTATTTGACAAGATTAAGTTGTCTTTCCTATAGCCAATTTGCCAGATGCTGAGAATTCAGAAAGCAAAGGTAATACCAGTTATTAGAAAAAATAAATCATTCCATATTTTCTTATTACTAGGTTGAGGCTATTTACTTATACCTGCTATGTTCTCTCACGTCTGAGGATTTTGACTGGGGTGTGTGTGTGTGTGTATGTGTGTGTGTGTGTGTGTGCGTGCATATACCTGCATGTGCATGTGTTTAGAAGAGTGAAGGCCTGTGTGTCACTGACCACTTTAATTGAGTCGCTTCATAGTACTTTGTCCACCCCCATTCTGGTATTTATTATACTTTTTTAAAAAACTGTTTCTTATTCTAGAATATTTCTTAGAGGGGACTCCAATTCAAATTTGGAAACTTTGCTTCTGTTGTAGTGCCAGACACAGAGTAAATACTCAAAAAAAAAAACAAACCAAAAAACAAAAAAACAACCCAAGGTATTCTATATTTATGCTGATGGTAACATTGCTATCCACTTGTCATGCCATTTTCCGAAGCCTAATTTGAAGATACTTTAAAACTAACTTTCCCAGTTTATTGGTTAATACTTCTGTACCTTTTGGTGGCGACAGAAGAAAAAAATAAAATGGGCAGTGAGGAAGGAAGTACTGTTATCTTTGTGCATATAGCACAGTAAATGTGACTGTGTATGTAACTGGCAATTACTGATAAGTCAACATGTCAGAGATACACTATCTGTTACTTGCTCTGTGAGTAATTACCCCTCTAGATATAATCAGTGTTAAAGGTAGTGAAGTGCAAAATAATTGCAACAACAACAAGGTCTGTGACTCATTTCAACTAGTTTATAAAAAAAAAACTAAGGATTTTTTTCCTCATAACTTGAACATGAGTACTTTTTATTGATTCGGTAGTTTGACAGTGGTGTAAAGGCAATTTGCAGCTTAACTCTAAGTTTCTCATTTCTATAATGCAAATTTAATCTACATTAGATATTTAATGCCATGAACTAGCAGTTTTGGGGTAAATTAAGTATTGAGAATCTGCCATATGCCAAGCAATATGTAGAGCACAGACACAGCAATGCCAAAAATGGCTTTATGTGGGAAAAAGACTATGTTAGGACAAGATATGAGGTCAGACTTCTAAAACCATATGCCTCATCTTAGTAGAATCCTTATATCCAGACACAGACTCAAGTTTTGTGTGGCCCAAACCTCATATAATTTGGGGAGCCCCCTTTATTTTTTATTTTTTTATTATTTTTATTTTTTATTTTATTTTTTTGGGGGGGAACCCCCTTTAAGAAAGAGAATGCGACATTCATAACACAGCATTAGGTAAAAAACTATGTAAGTGAAGGAAAATGAAGCTTAAGCAACATGAGCTTCTTGGCCAATATGTCTCCTTCTACATCAGGTCAGACTTGAGACTTCTCATTTTGGGGCACACTGGCTTATAATAATAGCCTATTAAGGTGAGCAGAGATTTGAGTATATCAGGCAATATCAAAGAAGTTGTGTAGGCCTAAGTGGGGAATTTCTGAGAGTTAAGATGAAAAGTATTGTTTACTGCTGATAGAAGATAGTATTTATAATACAATACTATGATTTAAAAAATTCAATATTAAAAAAATCATTACTTATTAAGTAATGAAAAAATGAATTATGATGGTAGGGACTTCTATTTATGGCCAAGTTGGAGTAACAGGGACTTCCTGCCTGAAACAGGGAAAAAATAGGCAGAATATGTGAAGCAAAAGTTTTCAAAATCCTGGAGTCCAGGCAGTGAAGGACTGTGGTCCTGAGGGATAGGAAACAAATGAGGAGAATCATGCGATTGCTGAAGCTTATTGCTTTGAGATAGTTTCTAAGGTGTAGCACAGGGTGGAGAACCCAGGCAGAGCCCAGGCCTCTCCTTGAGTTGAGAACATGGAGCTGAGAATCTGGGAAGACCATAGTAGCTAAAGTACACAGGACAGAGTACTGGACACAGAAAGCTGCACAGAGAGCGGACTCCATAGATCTGCCCCCTTAAGTATTCAGTAGAGTACTGATCACTGCAGGTACATGAGGAATCCACTTAGGCTGGGAAAGAACTACACTCAGGGTTCAGTAGGAACACTATAGGACGCTCACACTGGGCCAGGAATAGTGCCTGCCCCCACCAGTGAGACTGAAAAATCTAATTCTAAGGATATCACAGAGTACTCTGAGGGTCTTGCCTCAGTAGCAGAGATTAGTTAGCCTTAGACTGAACACTGTTCAAGTCACACCTAAAAAAATATTTAAAAAGATGTGAAGGATAGAAACTGTTTCTAAGTAATTTAAATGCATCCCAGGAAAAAAGCTAAAGAATAGGTACAGAAATAAAAAAATATCTGGTATCCAACAACGTAAAAGTCACAATATCTGGAATCCATACACAGCCTGCCAGATGAGCAAAGAAGTAGGAAAGTATGATCCGTAATGGGAGAAACATCCATTGAAACCAATCCAGAACTGACACCAATATTAGAATTACCAGAGAAGGACATTAAAACAGTTATCATCACTGAATATCCTCTTTCCAAAAATTAAGTAAACATGTGGAGAGAGAACCAAATTGAATGTCTAGAAATGAAAAACGCCATGTTTTAAAAAACACGCTGGACGAGACTAATGTCAGACTAGATACTATAGAAGAAACGATTAATGTACTCGAAGACATAACAATAGAGCCTACCAAAATAAAACACAGAAGGAAATAATTTCAGAAAATGAAGAGAGCATCAGTGAGCCGTGGGACAACTTTAGCATTCTAAAATATATGTAATTGTCATTCTCAAGGAAGAGGGGGAAGACAGGAAAAAATTGAATTAATAATAACTGAAATTATTCCAAATTTGTCAAAAATTATAAATCCACATTTCTGAGTTGCTCAATGAACCCCAGACACAAAAAACCAGAAGGAAACTAACAAAGGTACATTATAACCAGATTGCTCAAAGCTAGTGATACAGAGACAAGCAGTAAGAGAAAATAAAAATGCTCCATTATCAAGGAGCAAAGATTAGGATGACAAGAGGATTTCTCTTTGGAAACAATGCAAATAAAAAACAATGTGGTGGCATCTTTATAGAATCGAAAGGAAAAAGAAACTATCAATCCGGAATTGTTTTGTCCAGGAACCCATCTTTCAAAAAGGAAGATAAGGACTTTCAGGCATATAACATCTATAAAACATTCATTACCAGCAGACCTGCCCTATAGGAAGTGTTAAGAGAAGTTCCTCAGACAAAAGAAAAACATGGTAGATGGGCATATGGATCTGCACAAAGCAATGAAGAACACCCAGAAATTCTGGTTTTTAAAAATAGAAAAAAAGATGACAGGGTAAAACTTGTTCTCTCCAAGTGCCAATTCCTCAGTACTGTTAGCCTACCACAGTACAAGCTGGCAGAGTCAAACCAAAAATGTGTGGTAGAAAGAATTCCTTGAATCTGTAATTAAGAGAATACCACAAAATGATAATATATAAGGACATCCAAGTATGAGATTAATATACGAGCATATATATATGATTGATTATCATATTTTTATATATAGTCATCATATGAGGATGGTGTATCATATTTACCCTGCCAAGTGTCCAGCGTCCAGTCTGGGTTGCTTCAGAAACATACCCCAAGTTGAGGACTTAAGTGCAAGCGAATTATTTAGGACATAGGTCGACAGTGGCATGGGTAATGCCACCAATGAAAGTGGCATTATCAAGAAAGTTAACACCGTATGCTAGTAGAGTTTAATCCCATTGGAAAAATTCTGGGATCAGGGTAGATCTGACCTTGGAGCTAACTGCTGTTGTAGGCAGAATCATGGCTTCCCCAAGATGCCCATGCCCTAATGCACTGAACCTGTAAGTATGTTATGTTACGTGGCAAGGGGGGATTTTTAAGGTTGCTAATCAGAAGATCTTAAGGTAAACTCAATATCCAAGACTATCTGGTGGAGCCAGTGTAATCAGTAGGGTCTTTTAAAAGTGGAAGAAGAAGGCAGATGGTCAAAGATTTGGTGTTGCTGGCTTTGAAGAAGGAGGAAGGGCTGTAGGCCAAGGAGTGCAGAAGGCTTCTAGGAGCTGGAGAAGACAAGGAAAAAGATTCTCCTCTAGAGCCTTTAGAAGGAATGTGACTCTGTCTTGAGCTTGATTTTAACCAGGGAGACCCGATGTAGACCACCAGAACTGTTGCACCGCTACTCTTGAAACAGCCCTTAGCTCTGTGCTTCTCACTCACTGCATTGAAGAGTAGCTGTACGCTTAGCTGTGTGTACTCCACAAAGTCAGATTTTCATCATTGTATTGTCCTTCCTCTAGCAACTAGATTAGCTCCTGGCACATGGCAAACTCTTTAATAAATGTTCATCAAATCAGTGGACAGATGAAGTTGCACAACTCATGACTGTATTTGTTATTTTACAATGTTCATGTACACAAATTGTGTTTTCTATTGCCCAAGGTCATTATTATTTTTTTTAATGTTTATTTATTTTTGTGTGAGAGAGACACACACAGAGTACAAGCTGGGGAGGGTCAGAGAGAGAGAGAGGGAGACACGGAATCCAAAGCAGGTTCCAGGCTCTGAGCTGTAAGCACAGAGCCCCACGGGGAGCTCGAACCCACAAACTGAGAGATCATGACCTGAGCCGAAGTCGGATGCTTAACCGACTGAGCCACCCAGGTGCCTGGTCATTATTTTTGAAGAAGAGAAAAAATTGTAACTTATTATGTTGAGCATATTAATACTTTTCTGAATTAGTACTGTGTTTTACTAATATTTTCAAAGTACAGTTTGCTATTAATGAAAGCCAACAGCATAATAGTATCATATAATCTATTTTTTTTAAATGAAGATACCATTGTGGTTCAGAAAATTGGTTCTACAAATAAATAGCTGTATGCTGTTACTTATTCTATTATGAACCTCAGTTTTCCCATATATAAAATACAGACAATAAACTAGAAATTTAATTTTTTATTTTTACTTTACAAAGCTATTGTGAGGATCAAATAAACTGGGTGATATGAAAGCACATAATACATATTCTTTAATACTTTTTAACAGAAGATTGACTAGAGGAAAGCAAAATTTAGATTTAGATTCTGGAACATCCTTGGGAAGCCGTAAGTTCTTCCTCCATGCGTCTTTCAGTGCATGTGAATATTGCTTTCCTTTGTGGAACAGTTTCTCATGTATGCCATTACTTCTAGTAGCCCACTGCGGAGCTCTGCCAGACCACTCTAGTTTTGCAGAACCTTGGACAGCTTCTTTGCTTCCTGACACAGCAGAGGGTTAAGGTAATGACAATCTAACAAGGTGAATATTTTTTAGAAATGTAAATTTCTTCTTAATTTGCATTAAAGTGTCTTTAATAGCCTCTTTGCAGTTCCTCCTTGATCCATAGCATATTCCTGTCTATAAACACCTTGATAAGAAGTGATGTTATCAGAAAAGTAAAGATATGTTTTACCATCAGGGTGTGATCATACAGTGACCTTAACTTTGTAGACCCTCAGCATCTTGTCATTTTGCAGTATCCAACTGTTACCTCTTTTTAAAAATCTCTGGCTGATTTCAGGGACTTCAGATAACTTTGTGTCAAAGATATTTTTCCTTCATACCATCTTAGTGGGAAATATTGCAGAGACTAAGGTGCGCATTCTAACTATATCGTAATCTTAAAAAGAAAATGCTGAGATCTTGCTCATATTGAATAGGACCATTTTTGTGAGGCACTGTCCACAGGTTGCTAGGGGGCTATAAAGAAGCAATTTAAAATGAAAAGTGCAAGCCCAGGTGGGCTGAAATATATCTTGGTAACAACCCTCTGCCCTATAATTTGTCCCACTTAATTTTGTGTTGTTTGGTGTTTGTTTTTATTTTCACAAATGGCAAATGCAGGTAGTAATTTCATGTATAATAAGAGCTTACATCAGAATGTTGTGATAGTGGAATTAAAGGCAACCCAACATAAGCCATCCCTAGGGAATTGTCTGTATAAGTAAATACAGGAGCCATATTTGCAACTACAGTCTGGATTCACAGCAATTTCCTGTATTCCACTTGAGACAGCGATAATGCATTTTACCAGATCCAAAGTGAAAAGTTGAATAATTTAATTACAGTTTAACTCAGACTATAGCCCATCACTCAGCCCATCAGTTCCCCTTTGCCCATGTGTATTCCAAGGACAGGTCAGCAAGGTTCAGAATAAACATGAGAAAGGCAAGAAAGCATTGGAGGTCACATGGGACAGGGGGTTAAGCAGACCCACCCTGGCTAGAAAGGTGACTCATTATCCTACCTGATCCCCCATGGCCTTTCCGGTGTTCCACACATTGTATGTTTAAATAAGTAAGGATCTGATTTCAGTCAGTTATCTATTCTATTTGAATTTAAAGCACTTGGTCTCTTTCCCCAATCCTGAAATGTATCTTGAGAAAGAATCTGAGCTTTCTTGTCCTTGTAGGAGTTTGATTTTGTTAGGTAAGGCCGGGGCGGGGGATAGGGGGTAGGGGTGCAGGTATGAATTCTTGAAGTTTGAAGGACTGGTATTGAAACCTTGGGTCTGAGATTTTATTCTGCCAGCTTTTTTACATTTGTGAACTTGGGCAAATTAATCTTGACAAACCCTTCTCATCAGTTAATGAGCGCATTGTTGTATTTTCCGTCTTCTATCTCACAAGGCTACTGGGGAAGTGATAAAGTGTAAAAAAAAAGTACCTGGAAAACTGAACAAGTAAAAAAAAAGATACTGATTTCCCAACGATTTCCAGCATTCATCTTTGAACCATGACTTTGAGGAATAAGAAACTTTTTTTTTTTTTTTTTTTTTTTTTTTTGGTAAGGTGCTGATTTGCCATAAGAAGGCACAAGTCACCGTACTTCTACAAGATGCTGTCAGTCTTTCATGTTTTTCAGAGTTTTCACTTGCTACCTCAGGTGAAAGCTATTTGCATTCGTTTGCTAGGGCTCCCCCGACCAAATACCACAGGCTAGGTGGCTTCAACAACAGAAATTTACTTCCTCACAGTTCTGGAGGCTGGAAGTTTAGGATCAAGGTGTTGGCAGTTTTGATTTCTGGAACCCTTCTTTCCTTGGCTTGCAGACGGCTGTCTGCTTGCCTGCCTGTCCTCACAGCGTCTTTTATGTGTACACGTGCTCTTCGGATGTCACTGTGTGTGCAAATTTCTTATTCTTTTAAAGACAGCTGTCAGATTGGATTAAGACTCCCAACCTAAAGAACTCATTTTAATCAAGCATCACTTCTTTAAAGGCTTGTTTCCAAACACAGTCACGTTCTGAGGTAATAGGGGTTAGGGTTGTCAGTATATGAATTGTGGGGGGTGGGGGAAGTTCAGCCCGTAATACTATTAAGTGAACAAATTTAAAATTAACCCAATGGTGAAGTTAGGAAATGATGACTTAGGAAGAAGTATAGCCTTCGCCTAGAATACCACCTTGCTGCAGTGACACCAGTAAGAAGGAGCAAGCATCTTAATGATTTTAAAACCTTGTTTTGTGGATTCCTGGGCAGTGGGTCAGAAGGGCCATGTGGACGGTGGCCATGGTAGGTGGAGATACTGATGGGTTTTGGCTCTCAGGCCTGGTGGATGCAGACGGAACACAGCAGGGGAAAGTGCTAAATTGCCTGTGAATTCACTGGCACTCCGACACCATATCCATGACTGGAAACAAATGAACACAGAGTCTGTGAACATATTAACTGAACCAAAATTCGGGCTAGGGTTGTCAGACATGAAAACTGGGAAGTTGAAATCAGAGTTGTCCTCAGATACCTGGAACCCACAGAGGCTACTCCTTTCCTAAGATGTTAGTTGCCCTAAAGGCTTTGATGCCTTTCTCTTCCTTGGGTGTGCTTTCTCTGACTTGCAGGTTTCAGTTACACTCATACACAAAAAACTCCTATGTAGACATCTGTTCTTTTACTTTGTGAACTTCTCTGGGGACATATTTTGTGCAAAGCAACTGACATCTCAATCTTTCACATTCACTTTCCTAAGACTAATATTGGTTTATTAATTCTATCATTTTCTTTCTTTCTTTTATTTTTATTCTTCATTTCTTGTAAGGCAAGGAATTACTATCTATTATGTTCCAGGTCCCATACTAGGGGGTGGTAACATGGTGATGAAGTCATATTGACTCTGTGAAGGATCTCATAATCTAAAGTGTTTTCCCCTGCTCCTAGAAATACCTGCTTCCATATGTGAAGGCACCTAAAATGTGGCAGAGCTCAAGTAAGTTCAGTTTCCCCCCTTCCTTACTTGATTTCAGTTATCACTGTGGTAGTCTGAATAATAGCCCCTCCCAAACATGTCCACATCTTAATCCTCAGAACCTGTGAATGTTTCCTTATATTGCTAAAGGGACTTTGAAGATGTGATTACGTTAAAGATCTTCAGGTAGGGAGATTATCCTGGATTATCCACGTGGGTCTGGTGTTCAACATCTGAAGAGTTCTTTTTTTTTTCCTTGGGGGGAGAGAGAGAGAGAGAGAGAGAGAGAGAGAGAGAGAGAGAGGGCACAAGCACAAGCAGGGGAGTGGCAGAGAGAGAGGGAGATACAGAATCAGAAGCAGGCTCCAGGCTCTGAGCTGTCAGCACAGAGCCCGTCTTGGGGCTTGAACTCATGAACTGTGAGATCATGACCTGAGCCCAAGCTGGATGCCCAAGTGACTGAGCCCCCAGGTGTCCCATCCCAAGGGTTCTTATAAGAGAAAGGAGGAAGACTGAGAGGTAGAAGGGAAGAAGGCAATGCGATGGCTGCAGCAGAGAGCAGGTGATATGCTTTGAAGAAGGTGGAAGGGTCCCCAAGCTAAGAAGTGCAGGTGGCCACTAGAAAAAAAAAAAAAAACAGCTAGAAAAAGCAAGGAGGCACACTTCCCCTTCAGAGACTCCCCCCCCCCCCCCCCCCCCCCCCCGCCCAAGGAGCCAGTTCTGCTGACTGGCTGACTTTAATTCGGAGAAACTGATTTTGAGCTTCTGACCTCCAGAGAACCATGAAAATGTGTGGTATTTTGCTACAGTAGCAGTAGGAAACTAATACCATCATATTATCAATCACCAGTCAGTTCACAAACTTTGAATTTTGCCTGCATTTATGCATTTATCTTTACCATCTGTTTCATATCCAGTCACCACCAACTTCTGGTAATTGATGCTCCTTAATTACTCTTGGTCCTTCTTCCCTGTTTCATCCCCCCATAGTGCCTTGGTTTAAAACTTGGCAGCCTTCCCCTTGAATATTACTATCATTTTCGAAATGGGATGTTTATAATCTCACTTTCTCCAAACTGTCCTCCACACACCTTTTAAAATTTTCTTATAAAAGCCAAATATGAACTTCTTTCCTTCTTAAAACCCCATGATGCTGCTTTTTCTAAAGAATATTTTTATTTATTTTTGAGAGAAAGAGAGTGAGAACAAGGGAGAGGCAGAGAGAGAGAGAGAGAGAGAGAGAGAGAGAGAGGCAGAGGATCTGAAGTGGGCTCTGTGCTGACAGCATAGAGCCCAATGTGGGTCTCAAACCCATGCACCATGAGATCATGACTTGAGCCGAAGTTGGGCACTTAACCGGCTGAGCCACCCAGGCACCCCGCTCATGATGCCTCTTCAACTTCTTTTTCATTTATGTTTCCAGAGCATCCTGAATCTATTTCTCTGAATTGCCTTTACCATATGTATCTTTTGTAATTATTTGTCTTTTATTGATCCCACCTTACTAGTTCATGAGCTCCTTTGCTAATAGGGACTGTGTCGTTCCTGGACTTAGCATCACATCTGTTTATTCTAATGCACGAGCAAATAAGACTCAAAAAATGTATGATAAAAGATGTTAATTGCAAAGTTCATTATAAAGTGTATGCCAATAATAGAAAAGAAAAAGTAAGAAATATGAAAGAATGTCTTCACAATGTGTTTTTTTCATGGATAGCAGAGGCATGAGAAGAAATATCTTAAAATGCCTAGAACACATTAAGGAAGAGTATGCGAAAACTCATGCACATATGTAGACACACCGGTGAAGAGATCGGAGAATAAAAGAATAAATTGAAGTGTGATTAACATCCGTTGTGTGTTCACCATGTGCCAGTACTGTTCCATATTTGTATATTTTAACTCTTACTAGTACCCTAAACCACCCAATGAGATAGACCTTATTATTATGAACTTTTCATGTTAAGGAAACTGAGCACAGCATTAACATCGGTGGAAGGAGATCTGAACCCGGAAAGTCTGACTCCGTAGCATGTTGTCTTACCCGGTGCACTCTGTTATCTCAGTGAGGAGGTTCTATGTTGCCACTGCATGGGCTGCACTGAAGTGACCTGGGCTGAGCCCGACAACCAGAGCAGCCCAAGATCATCTTCAGAGGTTTGCACGGAGAGCACTGTCCTTAGTTTTCAACTCAAGGTCTGCCTGTAATTCTTACCTGCTGGGAATTTACAACCACTCAAGTCTATATAATCACTATCATTAATATTTCTAACACATCCCAACAATTTTTAGAGAAATACGATTCTCCCTGTTGTAAAGAACTCTAACTCAATGAAGCAGCTATAAATATAGGAGGAGACTAGGGAGATTCCCTCCAGGAGTGTTTTTGGGAAGTGAGTGGGAAGCAGGAAGAAAGGAGGTGAAATACAGTCAGAGACATTGTTGTGTTCAAGGCAGATGCTTTCAATAATGATATGCCTGAGTTACTGTAAGTGTATGAATTTTTGATGCTTCCCTTCAGTGTCCACTACATCACAGAGCATGAATCAGTGTTTTTGATAGTACTAATTGTGACCCAAGAGTGAGGCATAAAATCAGTCTTGTAGATTACAATCAGCATTTTAAAAAGGAAAAGAGAAGTAAAATAGAGTAGAATAGAACCGTATAATATAGTACAACATAGCAGAGAAATATTTACATAAATTCTTACCAAGAATTGCATACTTGGCAAAAATTACTGCAACAAATTGCAACTCACAACGTAAGAGAGCCAATTAGTAGAGGGAGTGTGCTGAATATACCCACTGGGTAGAAATGCGTTATTTTAACTTTTTTTTCAGTAACCTCTCATTTGATTTTCTTTTTTTTTTAAGTTTATTAATTCATTTCTGAGAGAGAGACAGAGAGAGTGAGAAGGGGAGGGGCAGAGAGAGGGAAAGAGAGAATTGTAAGCAGGCTCTGCAGTCAGCACAGAGCCTCATGAACCATGAGATCATGACCTGAGCTGAAACCAAGAGTCAGTCATTTAACCGACTGAACCACCCAGGCACCCCTCTCATTTGATTTTCTAATCTGTGAGAGTCAATTTCATCATCACTGTAAAGTTCAGCTTATCTTTACATTAACATAATTAGTGGTTAGTTGTGAGACAAAGCCAGGAATTGTTTTTTCTGTTGGGAGTAAAGGTGTTGAGATTTTCAGTCAAGTTTTGGGTTACAAAATTAGAGCGTTTTTCAAAAAGACCGTGATTGGGTTTGTAACAACGACAGCATTTTAGCAGATTTAATACAAATTGCCCTAAAAAGGGATTGATTTATTATTAAGAAAGAATGATGAATTTCAAAAATAAAGTTATTTTCCAGTTCAGCTGCAGAATTTGGAAGTGTAAATAATAAAAATATTGAGAAAAATATTGACTAATGAACAACAGTTTCACTTTTTTAAAAGGAGAGAGAGAGAGAGAGAATGAGAGAATATGAGCGGGGAAGGGGCAGAGAGAGAGAGAGAGAGGGAGAGAGAGAGAATTCTAAGCAGGCTCTGCACTGTCAGCACAGAGCCTGACATGGGGCTTGAACTCACAAACCATGAGTTCATGTCCTGAGTTGAAACCAAGAGCTGACGCTGAGCTGACTGAACCACCCAGGCATCCTGCAACAGTTTCACTGCAAACTTTTAAGCAAAAGTTTGAAATGATAAATGTGGCACAAGTCATGAAAATTAAGATCTTTTAAAATAGTTTTTTAATGTTAAATGTACACAGTCTAATGAAAGTGACACATTTCGATGTATTTTTAAATGATATTTTTGCAGGTAAGATCTTAAAACCTTAAAAATTAACATGATACTTGGAAAGGATCTGTCCTTAACCAAGAAGTCTTTTAATTATTTTCAAGGAGGGAAAAAACATGTAATATCATTGGCACAAAGTCTTATTCATTCCACAACTATTAGTGAGAAATTCTTGTTATTGCATAATTAGTTGCTTCCTGTGGCTAAAGAGACAATGGCACATGTGATGACTGAAAAACATTCTTTTAGCCTGTGTGGATATGGTAGTATATTTTTTTTAAAAAAATTTATAACTATTATTTATTTTTGAAGAGACAGAGTGAGACAAAGTGAGAGTGGGGGAGGGGAAGAGAGAGAGGGAGGGGCACAGAACCCGAAGCAGGCTCCAGGCTCTGAGCTGTCAGCACAGAGCCCGATGCAGGGCTCGAACTCACAAACCATGAGATCATGACCTGCGCTGAAGTCAGACGCCTAACTGACTGAGCCACCCAGGAGCCCCTGTAGTATATTTTTAAATAATAGATTGATGAAAACAAATTTTTTTTAATCTTGTATCATTAGCACAGTATCCCATCATGTAACTTTTAGAAACAATGAACATTACACCCATAAAGTCCAGAATAGATGTGCAATGCAAACCTGATGAATGAACTGACATTGTGGAATGTATAAAGCTTCTAGTTAATGTCAATCAAATATGTGTGGCAAAATGGCTCTTGGAGGGTATGTAATATAGCCAAAATTTGATTAAATGTATTTTAGAATTGGATAAGAGCATTGCTGATCAATATAAATGACACTGGAAAAATTATATGTGAATTACAAGTGAGAGAGCAGCAAATATGACTAGAAAATTATCAGAAGCTACTAATAATGAGCTCTTCAAAAGCACTTGTTCAATTCATCTCAAAGCCTTGCTATCCAAAGAAGTCTAGCTACATCTCATGGTTGTATTGAGAAAGTCAGTGAAAATGTTTATTTTATTAAAGGAGACTCACTGAAATATTTTTTATATATCTTGTTCAGAGACTAGAGCTACCCATAACTAATGTATCAGAACAATGTTCAGTGTTCACTGAATATTCGGTGTTCATATAGTACCAATGTAGAGACTGATAGTACTAAGCAGAGGTATATATGAATCAACATGTAAGATTCACTTTTTTGGTTGTTATTGAGTAACAGTCTAACGATAAGTAATTTCTAAGATATTTGGTTTAAAATGGTATGCTTAATAAACTGGAAAAACAACAGGGATGCCCAAAAGACATTTCAATATATCAATCACATACAAAGGTTAGACTACAGTGTTTTGTTTAAATCACAGAGATGCTCTGAACCAAGTATTGTCATCGCTGCTTTCTTGAGTAGATGGTTCAGAAAGGTGGTGTGAGTTAGCCCAGCTCCTGTATCATGGATCTCATTAACTGGTGGAGCTAAACCAAGAACCCAGTTAAGTTCCAGGACTCTGTTAGCACCACTCACTACCACCCTTTCCTTTTTAAGGGAAAACAAATGAGGAGAAACCAAGATTTCTTCACTTACTATCCCCAACTTTGATATATTCTTTTTCACGCTAGGGGAACCAGAGGGTTTTGTTGGTGGCGGTGGTGGTTGTTTTTGTAGTTGTTAACTGTTTTGTTATTGCTAATATCTGCTTCCCTTGTCAAAGGAGTCTGGAAACTTTGTGCTGTTAAATAAATGCAGTGGGGGTAATAAGATCTCATATATGAAGCTTAGTTTGTCCTGAAATTCAGGGAATCTAGATAGTATTTGCTACGTCCTGACTTGCAGAGTATTATGATGGAACCTGAGTTAGTCTTTTGGGTGAAGAGCCCAGGGAAGTATCTTGTCTCTCCTCAGTAAGTGCGTGTAAACGTAGGATATAATAGTAAGTAGACGTAAGGGCTTGTATTCATGGAACTTCCAGTCTAGGTAAGAGGGAGCCACCAGGGGAAAATTGGCAAGCCAAAAAATGAATAAAATAACTGTAAGCAGTAAGAAATGAAAACTACAGAAGATGTGCTGAGTTTGAAAACAAAATGATGGATAACCTGCTTTGAATACTGAGCAGGAAAAGCTGCCTTTTATGAGGTCACCATTAACCTGAAATCTAAAGGAAGGCTTGCCAAGGATGGAGGAAAGAACCCTCCCATGAGAAGGAAGGCAATGTGACAGGGTCTCCAGCTAGTAAAATGCATGCTCTGACTGCTGATTTGAAAGAAGGCTAACGTGGTGGGAACACAGAGGTGAGTGGAAAGTGATGGAAGGTGGGGTTGGGGGTTAGAGGGCTCAAAAAGAGCCAGAGGATGTGAAGAGTTCTATGCCCTGGTAAGGAAAGTCTTACCTATTTAAGTGCAATGGCAGACTACTGATGACTTTCCGAGCCAGGCCTGTTTAATATAAAAGAAATAGCTCTGCTGTTATATTAGGGATGGGTGAGTAGGAGAACAAAACTAAGGAGGGGAGACCAGCCCAAAGGCTATTGGAGTAATGCAGGTGAGATGTTATGGTGGCCTCGACTAGGATGTTGGGAGCAGAAGTGATGATATAGTATAGAGATAGAATGAATCAAATAGCCCTTCTGAATACACTGGATGGGGGAGTGAGGGGAAAAGGAGGAATCAAGGATACTTATGTTTCTGGTGATAGAAATAGGTAGCTGATCGTGCTGTTGAAAAAACTGGAAAGAATTAGGGTGGGGAGCATTTTTTGGATGGTGGCAAATTAGGACCTCTACTAGAGCTGTCCATGAGAAAACCAAATGTAGTTGTTAAGCCTATAGTTCAGTATGTCTAGAATTAGAGATACACGCATGAGAATTATCAGCATATAAATGATGAAAGTTGTCAGCATAGAGACATCTAGGGAAAGAGCACTGAGGAAAAGAGTACACAGATGGTGGAAAAAAAAGAGGACCTCATACTGTGCTTTAAGATACATCAGCTGAGAAATTGGACAGAGAAGGAAGTAACAGCAAAGAAGCCTCAGAGTGACCGTCAGACAGGGATGGACCTGAAGAGAGATGGAAATCATGGAAGTCCCAAGGCAAAAGCGTTCAGTGAAACAGGATGCATCAACTGTGCTGAGGTGTTGAGTAGAAAGAGAACTGGGAATTTGTCCTTTGGTGAACTACAAGTTGTTGATGACCTTGAGAGAGATGCCCTTTTAGAGAGGTGTTGCTAAGAACTAGGAGGCCGTGGGTAGAATGGCCAGAAGGTGAGGAAGTGGAGAAAAATATACAGGAAAGTCTTTCCAACCTATGGAAAGTTGGCTAGGAAGCAGGGTGTAAGTTTGAAAGTGGCTTGTGGGCCAAGGGAACATTTTTTTTTTACAGAAAGGAGATTACAGACCAGAAGTGGATACTTGGTGCATGATGCTGGAGGGATACTGCAGATCTAGGTATACTGTGGAAAATATTTGGGGCATAGTGTTTTAGAAGGTATTTGTGATGGAGTTTTTATTCCAAAGAGTTGCTGTTCCTGTCTTTACTCTTTAGAGCTCAGTCTCCTCATCAGTAAAGTGGTAGAGTAGGTGTGGATTATTTCCAAGCTTCCTTCTGACTTGAGTATTCTGCGAATTTATTACTGTTAGTCATGCATATGCTATTAAGCAGTGATGAAGAAGGGAGATGTATCCTGAGGCTGTTTACTCTCATATTAAATGTGGAGAATGTGAAGATGAATCTAAAAGATATTTAAGTCTATTTTCTCCAAGGGAATATTTTTATGGTTCATTTATGAAGTCATCTGTATTGTTTTATATGAGAAAACTGGTTTCATTGGTTCTTTAGATTCTTAATCCTCTTGGAGAAACTGTAACTTTTTTGAAGTTGAGACGGTAACATATTCACATTGTGTTTATTGCTTTAATCTTATCCTCACTGCTTTTGCCAATGAACCATAAGATTCTGATGCGGTAGGGAAGAATTCAGTGAGAGAAATTCATTAACAGCGGTAACCATTTTAAAACCTATCCAGTTCTGACATATGTTAACTACCATATTTTTTACCATTCTGTGATGCTGGGAGGTTTCAGATGAAATTCTCATAAAAGAGATTTATAACAGCCATGTTAATAACAATTACTAAGAGCATTATTGTTATTTATGCCAAAATACCTTTTGTGCCATCTTCAATATTTAGCTAAGTTTTACTTGTCAGGATAACTTTTTTCTTTTGAAGAAAAATTTCATTGCTAAAATTTTTTCTAAGTTTATTTTGAGAGAGAAAGAGCACGTGAGAGCAGGGGGAGGGGCAGAGAGAGAGAGAGAATCCCAAGAGGTTCTGTGCTGTCAGTGCAGAGCCCAGTGCGGGGCTTGATCTCATGAACCGTGAGATCATAACGTGAGCCAAAATCAAGAGTCAGATGCTTAACCAACTGAGCCACCCAGGTGCTCCTCGTTGCCAAAAATTTTAAATAAAATACATCTAGTCCTTGCCTACTAGTAGTTAGATGCAAGCCTAGATAGTTAACTCTTGCTCTCCAAAACATTACATTGGTGGAAATGCATCAACCTCTCAGTGTGTTTGGAGCCTGAACATGGAAATGAAGATAATGAGTCCAAGACTTAAGAAAACTTCATTGCCCTCTGCGTTTGCAGAGTACTAATTTATGCAAAAGCAAAGTGTTATTTTGTGGGTCATGACATAGGCCTAAACATGGAGCCATAAAATGTAAGGAAGGGTTGGGCACGAGAGAGCTGATTGATGGAGACTGGATTATTTCACTGCTAATGAATGTTTTCAGTATATGAATTGTTTCCATGAACAGTGTTTTGCTCTACAACATTGACAGTATATTGCTTATCTCTCAAACCCTTTTTTTTTTGGTAAATAATTCTTATAACTTCAAAATCATGGGAGTTTTGAAACATTACATGGCAAGTATCAGTGCTAAGCATAGAGACTGGCCCCTAGGAAACACTGTAGTTCAAAGTACATGCTCCGAGGATTCAAATGAAGCCAAATCTGGTGGCTTATAGGCTATAAAATGGCGATGATATGTTAATATATGGTTATATGGTAGAATATTAATGTGGGAATAATCTGGAGTGAAAACAGTGTGGGTCCTCCAAAGACATGGGTTTAATTGTAGACTTTATTATGATCATCCAAACTTCTTTAACTCAAATAATGGAAATGGGCTAAGTTAGGGGAGATTTTTTATAAAACTATGTTTACTGGTTGTGTCAAGGGATAAAAACAAAACCACAGCCCAGATCAAACCAAAGCAAAATGAAAATATGTTTTAGCTTGTTTGGGCTACTCTTTGATGATTTTAATGATACAGGAAATAATTATCTTGGGAATAAAGTTAGTCTACATTTTTTGCTGTTACTTCCATCTTAACCAAAATAATATATGCTCTTTAATCTCTAGAGTAAACTGTGTGAATGCCCAAGCACCAATAATAGTTTCCACGATTATTAATAAGTGAGTAGTACATTACATCATAATTTCTGAGCACAGTCATAGAAAAACTCCTGAAATTAGATTGAGACACAACATCATGCTTAACTTTTTATTTGTCTTGGTTTAGACTCTCTTTTAAAAAAATCTTTGTCATTATTATTTTCAAGTGTGAAAACAATCCCATTATAAGTTAGGTTCTTTACTGTAAGTAAAACCTATAGTTTTTATAAACTGATTGAAAATATCATTATAATATCAATATATTTTATAAACTGATTGAAAATATCATATATTTTATAAACTGATTGAAAGCATACTGAGCCATCCAGCATTTCCAAGTAGCTTTTTAAAATAAAGTTATTTTTTTCTTAGATTATGTATTTCACTTACCAGAGCTCTCTGAAGTTTATAATTTAGAAACACATGAAATATGGAGTGTTTGCATTCGCAACATAGCGGAAGTTGCTGTGCATGCCATTGAGGTCTCATAGCTGTAACTATGAATAACTACCCACTGTCCTTGAGAATGGATCTGTTCTCCCCATTCCCCATTCTGCACTACTAGGACAAGTGGAAGAACATTGGCTAGGTCTCATTTTTCTGATTAATATGAGAAACTTACAGACAAATGCATATAGTTTTAGGTGAGTATTCTGTTGATCTCACAGAACCCTGATGACTTGACATAAACAAAGTATTTCTACTGTAAGAAATGGTTTCTTTCCATTATTGCAATCATTTAATGCATGTTTCAATGGCAACATTTTAGGTCCCTTTTCTAGAACTGAAAATGAAATAGAATGGCTCTTGTTGTTATCTCTTTCTGAGATCTCTCTTGTCACCTCTTCCTTTTCTGCCTTCCCCTTTACTTCGAGGTCCTCATTCTGTTGTGTGGTTCTCTCACCCCATTGCCACGGCCGTATTGTGATCAAGTGTAGACATTGTCTGTAGGACAGCAACTCCTACAGACTGTCTGCAGAATATGAGTCCTGCAAGAGGCCCAAAGAATAAAAGAGATCTGTGGTCAGAAGATTAACCCTCTTCAAGCATCAGAATTCCATTCATGTAGAGAAGACTGTTTATTAATCTGTATTATGCCAATTTATCGTAAAACTCTTGTATTACACTCGATGTTCATATTGAGAACCTCGTGGTGTGTGGAGTCTACTTCAGGAAATGCCATGTTACCATTAGAATAACAATAGTTCTGCCCCTTCCTTTGGAAGCGTCACACAGGTGCCCAATTTTGTGCTTAATTTCTATTATTTTGTGCATTTTACCGTAGAAAGGTGAAAAGGGGCTTAGAGATCATTTGGACTGTTTTCCTGTCCCTTGATGTATTTGGCATTGTAATAAAAAACATAGGAGAGTTGCAGTCTATTATTGTAAAAAAAAAAAATGCAGTTGAGGAAACTGAGGCCTGGAGAGAGGGAGATACTGCTTGACCATGCTAACACAGTTTAGATGAAAGTCGTTGAGATTATGATTCAAATTCTTGTCTTCTAATTCCGAGTTTAGTGTCAAATGTGCAAGATCAAGACATTTCCCTTAAAAGAGACGCATACTTATAATGCTCTCAATATAACCCACAGCTTTTGTAAATTATTTTCTTTGTAATATTAATTTTCCTGCTTATAAAACTAATCATGTTCTTTGCTAATCTTATAGAAGATGTAGTACTGTCTAAAGAATCCTAACAATTATATTTTTACACATTTATGTATATAACATATTGAACCCCCCCTTTTTACTACTTAATTGAAGATTTCCCCAGTTCTGTACTTATCTTCCTAAAACACCCGTCTTGCATTGAGCTAATTTCCTATTATTGTTTCCCATGTTTTGCTATTTTAAATTGTGTTTTACCGAACGCACTAAAAAAACATGTAGTTGCTGGCTCAAAGGGTATCACCCTTTCTAAGATTTTTGTTCTGCTTTGCCAGACTCTATTTCTTTATTAAAGTCCTGTCAGTTTCCTTCCCCTCACCATACGAAGGGATCTTTTTCTTATAATTGAAGCCAAATACTCCTAAATTGTCCAAAGTTCTGAGATTTTCTTCTGTTTACTGTGTGAAATAGTGATTTAACATACTTTTTATTCCTCTTCGGTTTCTCCATAAAACCTCCTTTCCTGTTGATAATATTGTATATTTGTGTTTGTGATTTTACTTGCTATTACCATAATATAAAAAAGAACTATTTGCAGATTTACTTTGGACGTTGCACAAGGCTTAAAGATCCCATGAAAGGAAATCAATGTCGATGAACTCTTTATCCAGCTCCCCAGCTTCTTTTCTTTTCTTTTCAGACTTGATTTTTTAGTTTTTGGATTTTTCACTTATTCTCCTGGTTAAGTGAACTACGCCTTTAATGATTGTTTTTCCTGCAGAAAGAATGGTATATTGACTACTTGGAGAGAATTTGCATGTGAGAGTAACTTTCTCTTTCTCTTAAACACCCTCAGTTAACCAAGAAAGTGTGCTGGGTACTTAGTTTGTGGGTCTTAATTTTTGTTTTTGTTTTTGTTTTTGCTTTGTTTTGTTTTCCCTCAAAAGAGTGGAGCATTTTCAGTTCCTTTGTTTTCTGGTATCTGGTTGTGTGGAGGTCAAATTTGAAGCTGGTTCAGTTCTTTTGAAGTCGCCCTCTTTTTACTTGTTGTGTACCTGTAGTTTTTCATCGTGGACATGAAAGTTAAGGGCTTGATTTTAATGGGGTTTACTTTTTTTTGCTTTATTTGTTTGTTTTCATAAATCTGTTTGTGTGGTAGCTCTTGAGTCCTGTCCTGGAGTCTCAAATCCTCCGTCAGCTGAGGAAAACTATTTTCTGTTATTTCTCTGCTAACTGCATTTGTTTTATCTAGTATGCTCTCTTTTCCAGATTTCTTTTCTTGGATGAGTTTGGTCACTCAAATATTTTTTTTTTCTGTATGCCTCATTCTGTCAACATTTCTACGTCTTCATCCATCCACACTGAACTCAAGGTGGACTCCTTCAGTTTGTCCCCTGCATTTAGTTTTCCTCCTATTTAATTCTATATCTTTAATTTCACTCATTGTGTTTTTCATCCCATTCTACCATTCCTTCTTTGTGCTCTCTTCTGGTGTTTTGTTGAAACTATTTGATTATGTAATGAATCTCAAATCATGGTGTTCTGAGAGAAAGGAAGGTAAGTCCAATAGAATGTTTCTCCAGTATTCTTACATTTCCTATAGAAAATCTATTTCAGAGAGCAGGGTTTCTTCTGTTCTCTTGATAGTCCCTTTGTTCCTGTAATATCATCTCATAGGTTCAGTGGGGGGTCCTCAGGTTGCTTTTTTGGTTTTGTGCATGTTGTGGCTGCTTACTCCAGAAGGAATCTCCACTGTGTGACACCAATTCAGGGCGTTCCTCCACATAGCCTTATGCTGGTGTGGCCATCTGCTTTGAGGGAGGACGGAGGAGAAGGCTGGTGGTATGCATTCTGTGTCTTGTGACTGCTAATGGAGAAATCTCTCTTCTGACTTGAACTTGTGCTGGCTATCGCGGGCACTGGGTTCTGTCTCCCAGTTTAAGGATGTCATGAAATATTCGCATGTTCTTTCAGTTACTTCCTATCACTGGAGGAGGGAGACAGAACACCTCCCATCTGTAGGTTTCCTGATGGCTCTTTGATATCCCAGTCTTTTTTTATTAAAAAAAATTTTTTTTAACATTTATTTATTATTGAGAGACAGAGAAAGACAGAGCATGAGCATGGTGGGGGGCCGGCAGAGAGAGGAGGAGACAGAATCTGATGCCCCGCACTGGGGCAAAGTTGGACGCTTCACCGACTGAGCCACCCAGGTGCCCCGATATTCCAGTCTTATGGAAGTCCTTGTAGTTTTTGATCCTTCACCTTATCTAGATAGTGGCACTGATACTGGTTTTGTATTATGTTGATCGTTCCCATGCAAAAATGGTTGGAGGGGCTTGAACTGTTTTCAAATGGCCCTCCTAACTGGAAAGCCCTTCCCCAACCTGGGCGTGATCCTTTATATACATCTTAGGAAATTCTTTTCTTGCTTTCTAATGCATAAGGACTGACTTTGCTAAAGAAGATCCTGCTTTCAAATTTCAAGAATAAAAAGAGGACAGCTGTCTGAGTATTAACATGATGGAAAAATTTTAAAATATCACACTGTGTTAGCTTATTTGTGACAGATAATGTGTCTCATGGCTATTAGGAACAGAGTATTTGTCACAGCATTTTGTCTATTGCTTAGAAGCATTGGTGGCATGTCATAATATTTACACAAGGCATGAAAATGTTGCATTATGCATATCTGAAGTCTATAGTGTATCCCTTTGACTGTTGTCATTCAGCTGAATTCCAGGAAAATGTGGCCAATATTTTTTGAAATGAGGCAACCAAATGGTTTATGCATCTCTGTTTCCCCCACACTCCACCTTCTGTCACAGTGTAGAAAGTCAGAATATTATTACTTATTGAAGCATATGCTTAATGAAAAATTAATAGCATTGCAATATGATGTAATGGTACAAGAAACTATATTCCAACTAGGATAAGATATTTACAATATCTTTTTCAATTGGTTGTTATCTTTATTCCATGTATTCATGATGAGTGGATATTTAGAAAATGAGAGAGTGTTTTCTGCTGATGTTTCCGATTATTTAGTGATAATGTCTAGCCAGTGTGCTTATAGAGAAATTAAGAGAGAGAAGGATGGCAGGGACTAGGGGAGGGAGGAGGGAAGAGAAAAAAAGAGAGGGGGAGAGGAAGGAAAGCGAGAAGAGAGAGAATGTGGTGGCTGTGTGGGTGAGCCTGTATGCATCTATGTGGCATAGATGAATAATTTTGGAATTATGAATTTTCTGTATCATCATTTTGGAACATTACCAAGTAGTGCAATACTGTGCTTTAGTTAAAACTAATTCTGGGTACATCTAAAATGATACCTAGCATAAATGTGGTCACATAGTCATGGTTTGAAAAAAAAAATAAGTAAATTAGCTATTTTTCCTTGAAAATCTATCTAAAGTCTTTAATAAACTGGGTAAGATTTTGGAGAATGGCCTAGATGAGACTGCTGACACTTAGGTATTGAAGAGAGTCTCAATTTCTTTATCTGTGAAATAGAAGTGATATGTACACATACATATGAGCCTGTATTGAAGTGATATGTTCTGGGGTTTGGAAGAATTAAGATGGTATCTGAGTCGCATATAGCAACACAATGCATGTGGCAATGTGCTTGAGCCATGATAGATGTCAAATGAGCACAGTATGTTCTGTGACTTTTATTAAATGTCATTGCTATTTCCTAGTATGTGGTTTGTTTATGCATAATCTTTCTTTAGCTTTGGGCTCTTTGGGGGCAGAGCCTGAGCCAGGTTTGTCTTTGTGTTCTCAGAGGACTCAGCACGGTTTCTTACGTCAAACAGGCACCAGATTACCTGTTCATCTTTTTCATACACAGGTGACAGTGTCATCTCAGCTCAGTCTCTTCCATCACATGTGGCTTGAGCAGGCCTGGGTGGTTTATGGGTCTTCACTTACGATGGTACATGATCTCTGCTTGGCTATCTTTTTGGTGGCAACAACTTCGCCTCCTTTCCTGAGGAGGTGAGCTGGGCTTTGGAGCTCATTGCTCTCAGTGAGGTTGGTGGTTGCCAGGATATCTTAGATGTGATGAAGGGCATGGCTTCCTTTGTCCAGGTTTAAGAAGTAAAATACACTGGGTGTGGTTAAGCCTGTGTCTACTCATTATCAAACATGGAGACCCTTAATCTCATCTAGACAGTTGAAATGTTGTGTTTATACACTTTAATCATATCTGATATTGGGTGGGTCTAGTTAGAGATGCTTCTCAACTTGACCTTAGAAACTCTCTTCCCTGTCTGGAAATCAGATCTTTAGAATCCTGCCTCCCAGCTTGACCATTCTGACTCCTTGAACTTTGCGTTGTGCTGGTGTCTTCAATTCTTCACACTTCTGAGCGGTGTCAGTGAGGGGATATCTCACGTGTCTTTGGAATCAGACAACCTGGACTTTGGTCTTGATATTGCCACTGGACTGTGTGTGACTTACTACTATTATTGAATCTTTTTGACTCTCAGTTTCCTCGTCTGGGGAAGGGATGTTACTACTGTCTACCTGTAGGACTACTGTAGGGAATAAATGACACAAAGTGTTAGATACTAGAACAAGGTGTGTCATATGAGAAAGACTCAAAGATTAATTCTTTCATGCTTTCCCCCTTTTCTCACACCTAGGTCATCCTGAGAAATGAGACTAGTCAAAAGCAGAAGCATGTCCCTCAACTAGGGCCACCCTTTTTCTTTCAAACCCCACTTTTTAAAAAACCATAGCATGGCAAACTGATTTTAAAGAGAAACGCATTTTCAGATTTCAAGGATATTTACCACTTTAATGATCATTAACAATGAAAAGGTTGCATTTATGTGAAGGATAAAACTTGTATTTTGTTTATAAAAGATGCATTTGGGAAACGTCAGGCCTCAATTTTTTCTTCTTTTTTTAAAATTAAAACATTTTTTTAATTAAAAAAATTCTTTTAATGTTTATTCATTTTTGAAACAGGCAGAGCATGAATGGGGGAGGGGCAGAGAGAGAGGGAGACACAGAATCCGAAGCAGGCTCCAGGCTGCGAGCTGTCAGCACAGAGCCTGTTGCGGGGCTTGAACTCACGGGCCCTGAGACCATGACCTGAGCCGAAGTTGGATGCTTAACCAACCGACCGAGCCACCCAGGTGCCCCTAAAACATTTTTTAATGTTTATATACTTATTTTGAGAGAGAGCATGAGAGCGTGTGCACAAGCCTGGGAGGGGCAGAGAGAGAGAGGGAGAGAATCCCAAGCAATCTTTGCACTGTTCCATCTCATGAACTGCAAGATCATGACCTGAGCTGAAATCAGGAGTCGGACGCCTAACCAACTGAGCCACCCAGCCACCCTAACAAATTTCTTTTCTAAAAGTGATAGTATGGGCTGCCTGGGTGGCTCAGTCTGTTGAGCGTCCGACTTCGGCTCACGTCAATCTCATAGTCTATGAGTTCGAGCCCCGCGTCGGGCTCTGTGTTGACAGCTCAGAGCCTGGAGCCTGCTTCGGATTCTGTGTCTCCCTCTCTCTCTGCCCCTCCCCTGCTCATGCTGTCTCTCTCTCTCTCTCTCTGTCTCAAAAATAAACACTAAAGAAATTAAAAAAAAATAATAAAAGTGATAGTAGAGTTTGAGGAACATGATGAAATTAAATGATTTCCAAAACTCACCACAAAACTGTTGAAAGAAATGCATCAGTGTTTTCAAATATGTAATTTTGAATAGTTGAGACATTCTGAACTATCATTATTGGTTCTTTTCAAAATGAAAAGTTGCATTTTAAATAACAAAAATACATGATGAACTTTTTTAAGAGCAAAATTAATATCTTGATTAGTTGTGATAAACTGTGTGTATATATGTATATATGTATATATATATGTATATATATGTATATATAATATGTTTTTACACATTTTAAGACACTTAAGATTTAATCATGGGAGCACTACTAATTCTGGGTTAGAATTTTCTGGGATTGTTACATTATGATGAATAATTTTAATCAATTTCATGCCTAGGTTTTCTGAAACCTCTGGAAGTAAATGTTTTTTTCTAAGTTTTTTTTCTAAATGTTTTTATTTTTTATTTTTGAACGAGAGAGAGCGGGCAAGTAGGGGAGAGGCAGAGAGGGAGGGAGAGAGAATTTCAAGCAGGTTCTGCGCTTTCAGGACAGAGTCTGACGTGGGCTCAAACTCACGAGCCGTGAGATCGTGACCTGAGCTGAAATCAAGAGTCCGATGCTTAACCGACTGAACACCCACGTGCCCCTAAATGTTTTGTTTTTTAGAAAATCACCTAACACATACTTGACCAAATGGGTAGTTAAAATTAATGCCACATAGTTAATATAATGGTATAGTTTCATTGTATTAAAATGAAAATTTATTGTTTGAGAAACACTTTTTTCCCTTGGTGAGGTCAAGACATTTTATATAAGTGTTCAAGTTTATAATGAGACTACATAGACCTCTTATGTTTTTCTCTTTGGGAGTCATAACACAATCCAAAGAAATGAGTTTTTAATTACCAAATAGATTCATATGTGCTCATATAAAATAAATTTCATTTATGCCTTTAACAAGTAGCAGACAGGAATAAAATTGAATAAAATCATGGTCGTGCTTGAAAGTATTGATGATAACCTTAATAAATGGTGGTTTATCCATGTCTTGAATCTGCTTATATTGTTAATTTATTACTTCTAAATAACATAGAACTGCGTATGAATCCACTTTAGTGGGGAGCTGGTGCCTGGAGAATCCAAATTGAGTACAGTGATATTTGCTTCACTCAGGCATTTTTAGGTGGATGCCTTAGTCCCATGACCTTCTCTTGACAGTAATAACTTCTTTACTAATATCTACTGTAAATATAGTTTGTTGGAAACATAATCATGCCTAACCCAGCCACTTTGAAAATTGGTTGGGAAGATGCCAGATGATAAAAAATTAAATTTCTCTTTGTTTCTAAGTATGATTTTACAAATTATTTACAATACCTTTTGGAACTTAGTTTACCTGCACTTTTAAAATACACATATTTCCATTAATCAGTAAATTGATGTGGCACAGAAGAAGTTTTTGTATATATTTTTGCATTTGACCTTCCCCCAAATCTTATGAAATAATCATGCTTATCTCCACTTGGACAGAAAACAGTTGTGACATTCAGGAAAGTTAAGTGATATACAAAGGGCATAGGTACAACTTACTTTCATTTTTCATTTTTGTAGTGTGCCACTGAAGTGTTGTTGTAAGACATAGGGGGGCATGGTTAAGGTTGTAGTTTAGGTAGATTTCCTCTGGGAGAAATGTGAATGGTCAATTCGTGAGACCCAAGACTGAAGGCAGAGACTTCTGCCATCCGCGGCTCCTGCCTGTCTGTCATAGCCCACACCCCATGCATCCAGAAAGCTCTTAGCTTTAATTTCAACACATGTCAACAAGCCAACTGTTTATCAAGACCACAGTTTCTCCCTCCCTTGTCTCCACCTGTCACCTCTTTCCTTCATCTACAGTAGCTTCCTGACTGGTTTCCCTGCTTCTGTGCTTGCTGTTTCTAATCTAAATACAGCAGTCAGTGTGACCCTTTAGAAATGTAAGACCAAGGCCACCTGGGTGGCTTAGTCCGTTGAGCATCTGACTTCGGCTCAGATCATGATCTCACAGTTCATGGATTCGAGCCCCACATAGGGCTCTGTGCTGACAGCTCAGAGACTGGAGCCTGCTTCGGATTCGGTGTCTCCCTCTTTCTCTGCCCCTCCCCCTCTCATGCTCTGTCTCTCCCTCGTAAATAAACATTAAAAAAAAAATGTAAGAGCACATCATATCACTGTTCTGATCCAGCCTTGCCATAGCGCCTGTTTCCCTCAGAGTGAAAGCCAGAGTCCTTCCTGTGACTACAAAGCCCCATGTGATCTGGATCCTTTTCTTCCTGCTGTTTTCCCACCTGCTTGGTCTCCTCAGCTACATCTTTCTGGACATACCCGTCATGTTCTCACCGACTCTCATGCCTTCCCTGGCTGTGTCTTTTCCTTGAAAGACCCTGGACAGATATCCACATGTGAATACCCTCACTTCATGAAATCTCTAATGCAATGTCATCTTGCTGGTGAGGAGGGAACACTGTTGAGCTACGGTCTGTTACTGCCCCCACTTTTGATTTCCCTTCCACTGATTTACTTCTCAATTCTGCAGTGCTAACCACCTCCTAATAAACTATGAAGTTTACTTATTTAATCTTGTGTGTTGTGTGTTGTCTGCCTCTCCCCATTGCAATATGAATTTTATGAGAACAGGGACCTTTACTTATTTGACTCACTCATGTATTCCAAACACCTAAAACAGTGTGTGACATAAAGTATATTCTCAAAAATTGTTTGAATGAACAAATGGACTGAATGTTGAGGGCAGCATCTAAGATAACTAGACACATACTGTCATGTGAAAATGTAGGATGGCTTTTAAAATGTGTAGCTGGAAATAATGCTTTTACCCATTTTATTTAATCCTGAGATTGGAGGAGAACCTCTCAAGCATGCATAAAGAATCGGATGCTCCAGCCCAGGCAGCGTGGGCTTCCTTGGCTTTTCAGTTCAGGTGGAATCTTTCCCTGTGTATTTTGCTGTGTTTATTTCCTTTGATACAAGAGGCAGGGGTCAATTCAGAAGCTGTGACTTCTTTATTGATTTATACTGGTGTTTACTTCTCTGTAGTTGATATAATTGGTAAGAAAAGAGTCATAAATGCAAATAGAAAAAGAAGCAAATGGGGCGCCTGGGTGGCTCATTCGGTTGAGCATCTGACTTCGGCCTGGGTCATGTCTCATGGTTCATGAGTTTGAGCCCCTCATCAGGCTCTGTGCTGACAGCTCGGAGTCTGGAGCCTGCTTCGGATTCTGTGTCTCCCTCTCTTTCTCTGCCCCTTCCCTGCTTGTGCTCTAACTCTCTCAAGAATAAATAATTTAAAAAAAAAGAAAAAAAAAAAAAGAAAAAGAAGCAATTTCTCCATCAGGGAAAATAATATAAAATACCATCAAAATAAAAATTAGAAAACCATTAAATGATTATTATTTCCAACCTGAATGCCTCTTCAGTAGATTCTTTCTTATAATCATTCTAGAGTAAAGGATGAATAAAATAGAAAATATTATTAGAATAATTTATTCACCAAAAGCTCCAAAAATGAATATATTAACTTAACTGATTTTACATTTGTAGCAAGCACTAACAGTTGAGTATGAAATTTGGTTAATAAACAACTTGAAAGAAAATCTCAAATCAATGCAATACATTGCAATATGATAATTTCTGTTGCAAAATTACTAAAATTGATTTTTGTTTTAAGTGGTCTTATGAGAGCATAGTTGCTATTATGTTTTCTTCCTCTTTTTTTTTGATGTTTACTTATTTTGAGAGTGAGAGAGAGAGAGAGAGGAGGGGATGGGCAGAGAGGGGGGGGGGGAGAGAGAATCCCAAGCAGGCTCCAGGCTGTCTGCACAGAGCTGGGCACTGGGCTCAATCTCATGATCTTGAGATCATGATCTGATCTGAAATCAGGAGTCAAATGCTTAATTGACTGAGCCACCCAGGCACCTCTGTTTTCCTCCTCTTTAAAATAATGGTATTCAACTTGTGAATTTGTTTAGATATTTAGGATAATATCCTGACAATGTTACTTACAAAGTCCAAACTAAACCTGAACATTGTCCTGTATTCCACTGTTTTTTTTTCCTCTGCTCTGAATCAGAAAACAGTTTCTCCGTGAACAAATAATTTCTGTTACAGTGTTCACTGTTACAGTGAAGACAAAAGACCATGTTCTAAAAACAGATTTCTGCTACCATTGAAAGAAAGCTTCTAGGTCTGTTCTTCAGACTCTTATATTTTAGAAAGGAAAAGATGAGAAAGGAAAACAAATGAAAGAAGAGAAAAGAGAAAAAAAGAGGAGGGAGAAGGGCAAGGGAGGCAGGAAAAGATAAAGGGATGTCTTTGTTACTCCCAAGTGCACTATTTTTATACATAAGAAAGCAAATGACTTTTAGCCTTTTTTTTCTTTCTTTCTTTCTTTCTTTCTTTCTTTCTTTCTTTCTTTCTTTCTTTCTCTTTTCTTTTCTTTTCTTTTCTTTTTCTTTTTTCTTTTCATGCTTTATTTATTTTGAGAGAGACAGAAAGACAGAGTGTGAGCAGGGGAGGGGCAGAGAGAGAGGGAGACACAGAATCAGAAGCAGGCTGCAGGCTCTGAGCTGTCAGCACAGAGCCTGACTCAGGGCTCAAACCCAGGAACCGCGAGATCGTGACCTGAGCCAAAGTTGGATGCTTAACCAACTGAGCCACCCAGGTGCCCCTTTAGCCTTACTTTCTAAACCAAGAAAACCTAAAGGATCTCTTCTTGTATTGATACTTTCCTGATTTCAAAATATAATAACCTGTTACCCAAATGAGGAAGCTAAGAGGAAAATGGATTTCAAATTCCTAAAATATTAGGGCGACCGATCATTCCATATTGTAGTATCTTATTCCTAGAAATAACTACTGCTGCCCTCAGGATATGTATGGGTCTGGGACCTCATAAAATTCCTTCCTCTGGTTTTAGGAGGGGGTTATGATAACCCAGCACTGTGATCTGATTAGTTACATAGACAGTCATTTTCCTTTATTTGGAGCCTTTTGCAAAACCTTTTTATGAATTGCACACATACATATAATGCATTGTTGGCAAATTTGAGAATTTCTTTTTGGACAAATGCTCATCTTGCAATACTCCTACTTTTATTTTCCTTTCACTGTATCACTTATCCTTAATAGGACAAAAGATCCATTATTATATAAAATAAGGAAAACTGACTAACAAGGCTTCAAATCCACCTCCAAATCTTGTCTGCAATGCCAGATATGTATTTGTCTTTGTGTCTGTCTGCAGATAAAATGTTACCCCAGAGACCTCATTACGTCAAGCCTGGCACACCTCGTTTCTCTAAAAGCCAAATTGCCTTGTCTTAGGGTTTATTTTACAGAGGCTTCCTGTCCCTGTTCAATAATCGTCTCACCTTTTGATTCCTGTCTTATGAAACCTTAATAAATTCTACTACCTGTGTATGTACCCACTATCCATACCTGTGGAGTCTGGGCATTAACTGTGGGATAAAAATGTAAGTATTTGTTCATTGAAAAATTGTGGGCAATTGCAAATCAGTGCCTGTGCAGATTTTTCTAGTTACTCTGTGCTGTTTTGCATCAGGTAAGATGTGTATACCTCCAGCTTATGCTCTTTTCATGGAAACATGGGGCTTGCATCTGTGATTGATGGTCAGACTTCGGGGCTCTCTGCCTTCAGTTCATATCATTTGAAGACATGTTCTCCCTTTGCACCCTGGTTCAGAATGGAAAAGACTCAATTTTGACTGTGCCACTATGGCTTACACAGGCAATATGATGAGGAGAAAGTTCCATTTCCAGATACTGATAATACCTCTTTATAGATACTTACCTCTGCTAAGTATCTAAAAGACTGAACATTTAATGTACACAATTATGCGCATAGAGTCCAGTTTTGGACATTTGGACGGTGATTACAGCAAAACCCAGGTTGAGAGTCAAGATAATTTTGAAGTAAGAAACAAATTCATGACACAGAAACCTGATGGCAGGAGGGACTCCCAAGTCACCTGACCCACCAGGACACTGATAGAAATGGTGTTACAAACCAAACAACCTAAGTGGTTGTTCTTATTTGTAACATTTTCCATAAAAACATGCCCTGGCTTGATAGCATGGCCCTTCATCAGCACAGGCCCTCAAGAAACATTTGGGAGAATTTAAGGTTATATTTCAGAACCGAGCTACTCGGTTGCGTGGGACCGTAATTGGAGTTAAGAAACCAGCAACCTTCCTTGTAAAATGAACCCAAGGTCCACAGTTGGCACCTGTTTACTATCTTTACTGCCTTTGGTCTGCACGTTTGGATGCCAATGTCATCCTCCATAAACTGTCACATACTGATATGGGCAGAGTAGATGTAATACACCGGCTGTCCACCTCTTAAACCCTATGCGTGTCTTCCAGATTGATAGAGAAGAGGGAGCACACTATTGGATTCAGTGGAAATTCTACCTCACAGAGGAGCTGTATAGAATTATCCAAGGCTGAATACCAGTGCGGAGTATAGCTGTATCTATATGTGCTGGTATATGGTGTGATTAGTATGTTTCGTGCACATGACAAACATGCCATCCTACTTTGTATCAGGAGAAAAATGGAATCATTGTGTGTCCTTTTCTCTCTCACTTCAACTCCAGACCAAAAGGCCTTGCCTGTTTCTTCAGTAAAACTGATGGGAATGGAGCCCTGTGATATTCTGAGCTCTGCTAGGCACGTTCTCCATAAGTATGTTGCACACAGTTTTAGTATACTCCTTTAACAGATCAGAAAATAGAAGCTGAGATAATAAGGAACTTGTCATATTCATGAAACGTTAAAGGGTAGATTCAAACCCGAATCTTTAGGGTTTCCCCACCCCTCCATTCTAACAAATTTCCACACCGGCGAAATGTTTTTAGAGGCATCCAGTACACAATAGTGAGAAGAGCCTCATTCTTAAAGTCACAAAAGCTGAGTCATATTCTAAGTTCAGTAGATTTCAACTGTGAGGACCTGAACAGTTTCTCTAAAGGGAAGTGTCCTGATACACTTCTCCAATCCCATTTTCCCTCCCAAACACCAAAAAAGGCCACAGGTATCTTGATTTGGTATCCATCATTACCTTGCTTTCCTTACAGGTGCCCCTAAGCACTATGCTGACTGTTTTGTGTTTGAAGGCATCATTCTATACTATCATCAACAATAAAATAAGAACTCAGACATTCAGTCTGCTTCTCTTATGTCGTTATCACTCAGAACGACTTTTACTCCAGGAATCAAATAGTCAATGCTGTTTTAAGTCCTGTTTTATGCATGTTTGAATATAGATTTAACTTTTGGAAGACTTCGTGTACATCTTACATACCAGGTATGGGGTTGTTCTGGATATTCTGGTAACTATCTAAGTTCTCCACCATTGGGGATAGAAAGTGCAGTACAGGAAGGACTTCAGTGGGGATTGAAAACATTTCTCGGGTATGCTGCTTAATATTTATGAACCCAAGTTTCCTTATTTAATTAGAGGCAATAATAATCTTAAAATGCCATTTTTTGGGGGTGAGGATTCCATGAAATACAGAGTGTTTATAGTAAATGACAACCCATGCTATTACACAACTGTTAGTATCCATCTTCCAAGTTTTCCATTGGTCACAGAAACATGGAGATGACCATACATGCCAACTTTATTTCTAACATTTCTGTTAAATAGTTGAAAGATCACTTGCACATACATAGACTGACAATTCAATTTTTTTTATATTCCAAATAATTTGAGAGGATATGTGGTATTGGCTTCACTGAGTTACATCAGAACATTCCAGAAATGGCTCTTTTGTATAAATTCCTCTTTTCCCCCCTCTCCTTTACACTAGCCTCATATATAAGAAAAGAGTTCCAGAACATTTGTTTCAACTTCTTTTGTCTCTCTCAAGGCTGAATGGCAAATACATTATTTCTTCATTCTTTAAGAAAAAGTGTTGAGTTCTTAGTAAGTGCCAGGCTTTATGAATGTATGCTTCAAAGAGGAGGAAAGAAATGGTATTATCTAATGCATATTTTTAAAAGATCAATTTGGTTGCTTTGTGGGAAATAATGTGTGTGGTGGGAATACTGATATGTGGGGACATGTGAAATAGTGGGTGATTAGAAGGATCATAATAGTCTAAGAAAGAAATTTGAGATACGGTTTGAAGAGAGAGGAGACAAGTCATGCTGAGACAAGTCTTGGAGAGAGAGAGAAAAAGAAGGAAGACTTCCTGATTTCTGGCAAGAGCACCTGAGAATTCTGGAAGATAAATGGGTTTATGGGTGAAAACATGGGAGTATCATGTTTGAGTCTCATATAAGATATACAAATGGAGATGTCAAATAGGCAACTGAATATATACATATACATATATATACAAATATATATAATCATAGAGAATTTTGGAGGGGATAAACACTGAGGACTCTATAGACTATAGATGATATGTAACCTATTTTTTGGCAGCATCTAGAATAGGATATAAATTACCAAGAGGATAGGTTACAGGTTGGGACCAGATGATTCTCAAGTAAGGTAAAGTAGAGGAAGGCAAGGTAGGAAAAGGTGACAGAGGTCATGGTGAGATCGTAGGAAAACCAGGTAACAGTGCTATTTCAGAAGCCAAGAGCTGAGTGAATTTTTAAGAATGGCAAAGGGCTAAGTCAATTGAAGATTACTTAGAGGTTGAGAAAGATGACTGGAATGTGTCCATTGGATTTGGCAACATGGGGGTTGCTGGTGATCATTCTAAGAGATTTAGTGGAAAGACTGAGGCAGACACTAGGAGTGATTTGAATTGTTTAATGGGAAGTGAAAAGGTGGACAGTGTTTGTTGACATCTCTTATGAGATGTTTGGCTGAGAACGGTGGCAGAGAAATGGGGTGTTGCAGAGAAATGGGGTGGCTGATGGAGGGCATATAAAGTAATGAAAGTTTTTGTTTCCCTTTAAAAAATGAGACCCTAGAGTGGCATTTTATCAGAATGAAGTTTGTGAACACATAGTGGTCTTCAAGTAATTTTACTGGTGCATTCATCATTTAAGAATTTAGCTAGAATCAAACAAAGTCTCAGACTATATCTCATGTGCTAAAGTTAAAAATTTTATTTTTATGGGATATATTTACAAATAGTTACCTATTTACACACATATATAGGTGTATATTGAATCATAAGATAAAGTGCATCTTTTTAAAACTGGATCACAGTTTAAAAAGTTTGGAAGCCACAACAATAGGGAATATTGGCATAGTGACAGGGATAATCTAGTGGAGAGAAAGTGACCGATGGTTTAGGAGAGAGGGAAATCAAAAAGAGTAAAGTTTCTGAGTAGGAGGGAGGAATTCTTTACTCAATTCTTTTATCATTTTTCTTCCCATACACTTATCATGTGGCTTCAGTAGAATGAAGTAGTCATCATTAACCTGACCATAAATGAACAAATGCCATATTTTTGTGGGTATGTCTGGTGGGGTTTAAAGAATTATCCTTTTTCCACTATTGGGTATTTACCCAAAGACAATGAGGACACTAATTCAAAAAGATACATGCATCCCCTATGTTTATTGCAGTGTTGTTTACAGTAGCCAAGAATATGAAAACAACCCAAGGGTCCATTGGCTGATGAATGGGTAAAGAAAATGTGATATATATATCAGTGAAATATTACTCACCTATAAAAAAGAATGAGATCTTGCCATTTGCAACAACATGAATAGACCTAGAGGGTATAATGCTAAGTGAAATAAGGGAGACAGAGAAAGACAGATACCATAAGATTTCACTCAAAGGTGGAATTAAGGAAACAAATGAACAAAGGAAAAAAAACGTGACAAACCAAAACATGGACTCAACTATAGAGAACCAACTGCTGGTTACCAGAGCGGAGGTGGGTGGGGGATGGGTGAAGTATGTCATGGGGATTAAGAATATACTTACCTTGGTGAGCACTACGCAATATATAGAATTGCTGAATCACTGCATTGTACACCTGAAACTAATATAATACTGTATATTAATTATACTTCAGTAAAAAAAGAACTATCTGTCCATATTAATGATTTTTCATAGTCACTGTGGTATGGACTTAATTGTTTCCCCCAAAATTCATATGTTGATGTTCTATAACTTTCAGTACCATAGAATATGACTGTATTTGCAGACAGGATGTCTAGAGAGGTAATTAAATTAAAATTAGGTCATTTGGGGTGCCCCCCAATCCAGTATGATTGATGTCCTTAAAAGATGAGATAGTTTGGACTTTCACTATATTGTACACCTGAAACTAATGTAACACTGTGTGTCAATTGTACTTCAATAATAAAAAGAAGACATTATACAGTTAAATGAACATTTTTATATTTAGCCTCCCAATGAGACCTGATAAAACTTGACCAGTGCGTGGCAAAGAAGATAGCTGATTTCTTAATCTTCTTTCTGACCTGTGATATTTATCAAAACAAGTACTAGGGAATTTCTTAATAGAGCCGTAATCACACTTTTGGTTTTCTGATATAAATACCTTACTTAGGTGAGTGGTCCCAGTAAAGTTGCTTTTTCTTTCTGAAATGCTTTTTGGGTCCTTTTGTTTTTTTAAAGGTGCATGTTCTTGCCTTGACATTTAATTTTTTATGGGGGGGGGAGGGAGAGAGAGAGAGAGAGAGAGAGAGAGAATATCTTAATCTTAATTTCCATGCTGAGCATGGATCCTGACATGGGGCTTGATCCTGCGGCCCTGGGATCATAACCTAAACTGAAATCAGGAGTCGGACACAATTGACTAAGCCACCCAAGGACCCCAACGTTTAAATTTCTTAATGAAGTATACTACAATAAACAAATGATTTTGAATGACATTTTAGAATCTGTAACACACTTAGCATGTTGTGCTGTTAATTTGTTTTTCTCAATAAACATTTATGAAGGGTCCATTGTTACTCTTATGGTGAATAGGATATGACCTAAAAATTCACAAGAAAATGATGAGAAAATGTTTGTGTGTGTGTGTTTGTGTGTGTGTGTGTGAGAGAGAGAGAATCATGCTTTAAAATAATAAATACGTGTATGTTACCTTAGGAAAACGTGTAAGAGTTTTCCATATAAACCTCAAAATCAAATTGCCGGGTTGTAAGTTATATCTGTCTTCAGCAGTGTTATGTTAAGTAAATCTTCAGTTTGTGCTCTTATTATGTATTTGATCTTTTTTACCCTCATTCTAAAATCAGTCAGATTTACTGAGTTTTGATACTCTAGTAAGCATAATATGATAACTGATTATTGCCATAATTTTTCATTCCCTGATTATTACTGTTTAACTCTTTTTTAAATATATTTATATGCCATTTAAGTTTTTTTCTTTCAATTGTTTATTTGTAGGATTTGTATGTTTTTTGTCTTCTTACAAATCAATTTATAGGTGTTCCTTTTGTACATTATATAGTATTTTTTTTTTGGTTGTATGGATTGCAGATACCTTCTTCTCACCTGTAACATTTCATTTGCTTATGATAAGGTTTATCGTATAAAAACTTTCCATATTAGTGTCTTCAGGTATGTTTAGTTTTTCCTTTATAGTTTGTCCTTTTATGGCTCCTACTAGTCTTTATGTCATCAATTATTCTGTATATTGTACTCTAAAGATTCTGATGTTTATCTGATTTAAGTTATTAACCCATCAGAAATTTCTTGGTTTGTTTGTTTTGTTTGTAGGCAAACAGAGATCTGATTTTTTTCTTTTTCTATGTAAATAGTCAGTTATTCACTCACCATTCATTGAATAATCCATCTTTTTCTTACACATTTGTAGCCTATAATATCCGAAGCTCTCATAGGTACATGAGTTTATCTTAAGGCCATTTATTCTGTTTGGTTTTATTTGTTCCTTCAACTGCATGTGTTTAATCTCTAGCTAGAGAGGAAGCCTGATGTACATTAAGCTAAGTCATTTCTTCTATTTTACAATTGTTTTGACAGATAGTGACCTATAACGCATACATATATTTTAGCAAAAAGTTGCCATATTCCTTGAAAAACACTGGTAAAATTTCGGTTGAAATTGCTTTGATTTTATAGATTAATTTGTAAGAGTTGCCATTGGGCTCTCAGGTATATCAACATGATGTATTTCTCATTTGTTTTTTTTTTTTAATGACATTCAGTAGTTTCTTTTATTTTACTCTAAAGCCTTATAATTATATTTAGTTGTAGTTGTTATTTGTGCTATTACAAATGTAACTCCTTAAAATCAGGTTTCCTAATAGTTTGTTGCTAATATAAAGGAATATGATTGTTTTCTATATATTGGTTTTGTATCCAGCAACTTTCCTGAACAAATTTATTAATTATAATGATTTATTTATTGATTTTCTTGGATTTTTTTTATGTGGATAGTCTGTAAATAGATGATATTTTGTCTTATTGTTTTAATACTTGCTCTTGAATTTTTTTTTTTTTTTTACTATTTTACTCTGGGAAATCTTTTTGATATAATTAATGAACAATAGAAGTAATGAAGCAGGTTAGCAACCTCATGGGCCTTTTCACAAAGCAGTGTCAGCCCATATGTGGCACCTTCTTCACCTGTTGTCATCTTGAAAGACAGTTGATATTAATGGTTGGAACCTTAAAAACTGCTGAGTTCTAATTCTCAATGAATTGTGAAAGAAATATTAACTTGATCGTCTCTTTCTCAATTACAGGTTCTTTATTATTCACTTATTATTCTGTAATTCTTTGTTTTCTTCAATAGCTACTTACTGACTGTCTACCATTTTGCTGGTACCATGCTGGTTCTGAGGGTTCCGTGATGAGTAGGACCAACAATGTCCCCGTTCTCATGAGGCTTCCAAGACAAGAGCGACTAGCATGACACAAAAAGTTACCTGGTGGTTATTTCCTTGTAATACAGAGGCTGTTCTTAAGCACAAGTGCAGCAGCCCAAGAAACTTTGGGCAGGGAATGGTGCTAATATGTAGTGTCGAAGGTCGGGAAAAGCCATTTGAACCTGACCCAGATGAGGAGTGTCATTTGGAACAATCTGCCTGCCTAGCATCTCACCTGCAGGCGTATTGTTCCAAAGAGAGGATAGATGTAGTAAGCAAAGTGGTTCTAAAAGAAGGGTTCAATGAGAAACTGTTGGCGATGAACATTAGATAGGCATACTAAATACAAAAATATATAAATCATTGAGAAAAGCATATATCTCTTGAATGTACCTATTTGGAAGATATTGTTTATCAATTAGACTTTACCCTGGTTAATTAGGAAGAGTAAGTCTAAGGGAGGGCCATGGCACTTGGTACAAAGCCACTCACGATCATGGCTACCTATGTATTTGCCTCAAGCACAGACTTTCAGCCCGGGGGTCCCATCGTCTTTGCTCTGGCTTCACTTCTGGTAGTCTCTTCATTTTGATCTCTATTTTTCCTGAAGCAAGCATGTGGAGCAAAATTTGAGGAAAAAACATTAGCGATTTAAAAATGATCTACTTGGGCACACTAGCATCAAAAATAATGCAGGGCAATATTGGCTGTGGGTATTTCTACAAGTGTGGGTTGACTGTTTTGATACAGCCTTTCAGCCAGTCTTCAGGGCAGGGCGTGTGCTTGCTTAGACCTCGTGTTCTACGAAAGCAGGGACTCTGTGGAGAGCTCTGTTTTGTCAGCCCCACAAAATGAAATGCTGCAGCCTGCATTTTCCTTATTCAGTTTCAAGTATGAAGTTGATTTTACAATTTAACTGCAGTTTCGTTAAGATGTGCTACCACTCCCAGCTAATTATGTAGATGTATCAAATATGCATTTTCTTTAAAAGCTGTATTACTATTTTGCCTTTATCCACCAGTGATACTTGAATAGAAGGTGGTAATAAAATGTTAATATGTGTTTAGTCATATGAGAGAAAGTAATGTAGAAAATTCAGAGCTGTAAAATGAGATGTATTATTACTTCTAAAAATGTAAGCAAAGGAAATTCAGAATGACAGGCCTACACAAGCCTAGGGTTTCTTGATTACCCAGCAATGGCCTGCTGTGTGTCCTACCCCTGAGATAGAGGATTAAACTCTGTTTTCCTTTTTACTTCCCCTCCACGTCAGGCTCAGGGTTCTTAGGGTCTTGAGGGACTTCAGGAAGTCGAGCACTTTAAGAAGTACACGTGTTTGGCATATGAACAGAAACCCAGGATTCTGGAAAGCTCTGCATGCAAAGAGAGGTGTAGGGTCCTGTTCTGACATCTTTTCATTTGGAGCATTTCTCAACCATAGCCCTCCTTCTCTCAGGCCTCAGCAGGTGTAATTACCTCTTACATGCATGGAAAGTGCTTTCACTCACACTAAAGGAGGCTTGGTCAAGGTTCCCTTGGCAAGACAAAAGGATTCATGCTCTCCTAATAGAATTTTACGAGAGGAATTTGGAGAAGGGAACCCCACCTTTCTAGAGGACAGTATTGTGCTTTGATCAAGGGAAGTGGGGTGATAGGTGAGACCAAGGTGCTAGGATTAGCCTTTCATCCCCACTTAAGTCTCCTTTTTTTTAATATTTGTTTATTTTTGAGGCGGGGAGGGGTCAGAGAAGAGAGACACACACAGAATCTGACGCAGGCTCCAGGCTCTGAGCTGTCAACACAGAGCCCAACATGGGGCTCGAACTCACGAGCCGCAAGATCATGACCTGAGCCAAAGTTGGACATTTTACTGACTGAGCCACCCCGGCGCCCCTGCACCTCTGCGCCTCCTTTGAACATTTGCTTGTGGAAGACGCAGGACAGTCCAGTTGATATGGAGGCCCTGAGACACAGGGCGGAGTAGAAGCCATGCGAGGATCTTTATTTTGACCCAGTCATACCACTCCTAATGTGAGGTGTGCTGATTTGTTCTAGTAAGAGAAGGAGGAGCCAGTTGTTTCAAGAGAAGGAGTAGCCAGTTTGTTTTTCTCTGCTGTGGAGAAGTAGGGACAATCAGGGCTCAGTCTTGTGGGATCTGAGATGTAGGGTGACTCAGCCAACAACACAAGACCTCTGAATCTTTAAGCGCGAGAACATTTCCTGAAGTTCTTATCAGGCACGTGGTGAGGGGATTTCCCGTACGTTATCATTATTATATTTAACCATCAAGTACCATTATGAGAAGAAATGAGTTTACTCAATTTTGCAGCTAAAGAAGTAATCTTGGGGTGGTTAAGTCATTGGCAAAATCATAAAGATGTATGGGACAAAAGGTGAATTCAAACTCAGGAGTCCAATTCCAACATGTATGTTGGTAACCAGTATGCTATGCCACTTTAAAAGCCCTTCTTTTTCTCTTCCAGGGTTAATGGAAGAAATAAATAAAGCCACATTTGCCAGGAGGCTTTCTGCAAATATGTAGTTTGAAAAATGGAAGTTATTGTATTTGGTCCGTATTCTCGGTACTTTCTACTAATGTGAAGGGCGCAGTACTTATAAACAGTCATATATTGAATTTATGTAGCACCTGCCCTTTGTGGGGCTTATTCTGAGATGGTCCATTGCTCCATAGAGCAGTTTCTCTACTTGCAGTGCTCTGGTCCGCACAGTATGTGCTGCCTACAATCACCCTTTCCCTAAGCAGGGAAAGTTCTAGAAGTGGCTTCATCAATGAAAACTTTGCTTCTTGGTGCTACCTCTTCCCAAGACATAAAGGACAGATCGTTTGTTGGAGCGGATGCTGGAGGCCAGCCCTACCTGCCTCACACCGTCTAGGGGATTCAGAGGTTTCTATCCGGAGCCTCACTTGGAACTCTCCACTTGGCAAATCACAGGACCCAGGAGGCACTCTGAAAACAGCTCAGGACTCAAGGTCTCTGTGAATCTTCACGGATAAACAGAAGCCTCTCAATTTCAGATTGTAACCCCTTTTTTGTGACCTGTGTCCTTCTTGTATCCTAAGACACCTGAGATTTCGAACCCAAACGTGGCTCCCGGAGAGCAGTTAGTGAGGTTTTTCTGTTTGGAGACTCCTACCTGTGCCAAACAGGAGGTAGGAGACTCCTACCTGTGCCAAACGCCTTGCCAGAAATACTTCAGTTATCCCACCTCACAGACACGGAACTGTGCTTAGATGGCATATGGTGGCAAACTTCTACTCCATCTCAGAGTGGAGGGGTGCAAGCCTTTTCTTGTCATCACTGGTTCTCCATAATGCTTTTCACCATGGGGTCAGAGGTTACACAGAGGTATCCTGTGAGAAAATAGAGAGCAGGTATTGGCAAGGCTTACTTTCTTTGCTCACCTGTGTGAACTTGTAATAGAAATTCAGAGAATTTAAATATTAATGCTCAAAATATTTCAGTGAACAAGTTTCAGAAAGTTGACTTTATAAGTTACATTTTTTTCTATGCAACATCATAGTTTTTATAAAACAAGGACTTTTTAAAATGGATAATGATTATATTTGTAGAATTTTTATACAGCATGTTGCATCTACTATCTCTACTGTTTGTATTCAGTTATCTTACATGCAGTCACATGTTTTTAATGTTCTATGTTTATTTATATGTTTGCTATTAAAAATACTCAATTCCCTGCACCTCTGGAAAGGACAAGACAATGACAGTTTATTATATTTTTTTTTTGTTTTGAGCTCACATAGATGAGCCATATTTATGGTTTATAAATAAAACCATATTCACTTGAATAGCATGAATTGGTGATGCTCAAACGTGACTGATTAGTGGTTCGTAGGCATTTACATTCCTACTGTTTTCCTATTTGCTGGGGGATAACAGGGGTTCAGGAGAAATCTAAAACATAGTGAATAATCTGAGAGGACTGACATCTAGCTAGAAGGGTACGACTACCAGAAATGAAACAAAGAAAAGTATGTCATCTGGTGTAAGTAAAGGCAAATCCATTCTTTAGGAGTTTAGAGAAAGCCATGATCTTCTGGGGCTGGGTAATGATGACAGCTACTTAATACGTAGACAGGACAGTTCCTCTCTGCTAGGCCCAGAGACACGTGCTTTGCACTCATTATTCTATGTGAACCCCACAGGACCCTTCTGGTGTAGATATTATGAGATGCTTCTTCAACAGAAGATGCTGAGGCCAAATGAGTCCAGTGACATGTCCAAGGTCACACCCTATGGGATTGGCAGGCGCAGTGTCTCACTGATACAGAGCTGGTGCTTTTTCTGTTTTAATTGAGATGTAATTGACATAATACTGTATTAGTTTCAGGTGTATAATATATTGGCCTGATACTTGTATACATTACAAAATTCATCACCACAATGGTCTCTTTAACATTCATCACCTCACATAGTCATATTTTTCTTTCTTACAATGAGAACTTTTAAGATCAGTTCTCTGAACAACTTTCAGAGCTACAATGGAGTATTATTTTTTTTTTAATTTTTTTTCAACGTTTATTTATTTTTGGGACAGAGAGAGACAGAGCATGAACGGGGGAGGGGCAGAGAGAGAGGGAGACACAGAATCGGAAACAGGCTCCAGGCTCTGAGCCATCAGCCCAGAGCCTGACGCGGGGCTCGAACTCACAGACCGCGAGATCGTGACCTGGCTGAAGTCGGACGCTTAACCGACTGCGCCACCCAGGCGCCCTGGAGTATTATTTTTTTAAAGAGTTTTTACTTTATTTTTTAAATATAATTTGTTGTCAAATTGGCTTCCATACAACACCCAGTGCTCATCCTAACAAGTGCCCTCCTCAATGCCCATCACCCACTTTCCCCTCTCACCTACCCCCCATCAACCCTCAGTTTGTTCTCAGTTTTTATTTTCCCCTTCCCTTCCCCCATGGTCTTCTGTTAAGTTTCTCATGATCCACATATGAGTGAAAACATATGATATCTGTCTTTCTCTGCCTGACCTATTTCACTTAGCATAGTACCCTCCAGTTCCATTCACGTTGCTGCAAATGGCATGATTTTATTCTTTCTCATTGCCAAGTAGTATTCCATTGTATATATAAACCACAACTTCTTTATCAATTTATCAGTTGATGTACATTTAAGCTCTTTCCATAAATTGGCAATTGTTGACAGTGCTGCTATGAACATTGGGGTACATGTGCCCTATGCATCAACACTCCTGTATCTCTTGGGTAAATTCCTAGCAGTACTATTGCTGGGTCATAGGGTAGTTCTATTTTTAATTTTTTGAGGAACCTCCACATTGTTTTCCAGAGTGGCTGCACCAGTTTGCATTCCCACCAGCAGTGCAAGAGGATTCCCATTTCTCCACATCTTCACCAGCATCTATAGTTTCCTGATTTGTTCATTTTGGCCAGTCTGACCGGTGTGAGGTGGTATCTCAGTGTGGCTTTGATTTGTATTTCCCTGATGACGAGTGACATTGAGCATCATCATTTCATGTGTCTTTCTGGACACCGTTTCTGGATGTCTTCTTTGGAAAAGTGTCTATTCATGTCTTCTGCCCATTTCTTCACTGGATTATTTGTTTTTCAGGTGTGGAGTTTGGTGAGTTCTTTATAGATTTTGGATACTAACCCTTTATCCATTACACCATTTGCAAATATCTTTTCCCATTCCATTGGTTGCCTTTTAGTTTTGTTGATTGTTTCCTTTGCAGTGCAGAAGCTTTTTATCTTGATGAGGTCCGAATAGTTCATTTTGCTTTTGATTTCCTTGCCTTTGGAGATGTGTCGAGTAAGAAATTGCTGTGGCTGAGGTCAAAGAAGTTGTTGCCTGCTTTCTCCTCTAGGGTTTTGATGGTTTCCTGTCTCACATTTAGGTCTTTCATCCTACAGTGGAGTATTATTAACAGTAGAATTAACCATGCTCTATGTTACATCGCCATGACTTAATCTGTAACTGGAAGTTCGTACATTTGACCACCTTCACCCATTTTGTCCACCCCCAATCTCCACCTACCTCTGGCAGTCACCAATCTATGAGTTATGTTGTTGTTGTTGTTGTTGTTTTTTAAAGATTCCACATACTGTGAGATCATTTGGCAATTTGCCTTTCTCTATCTGACTTATACTTAGTATAATGCCCTTAGAGTCCATCCATATTGTCACAAATGGCAAGATATTATTTTGTTATGGTTGAGTAATATATTCCATTGTGTGTATACACCACATCTTTAGCTATTCATTTATCCACAGACACTTAGGTTGTTTCCATATGTTGGCTACTGTAAATAATGTTGCAGTGAACATGGGGGTGCATATGTCTTACTAGTTAGTACTTACTTTTTTTATAATAACTTTTTAAATGTTTATTTTTTGAGAGAGAGAGAGAGAGAGAGAGAATGCGAGCGGCGGGGAGGGGGGGGGCAGAGAGAGAACCTCAAGCAGACTCTGCACTGCCAGTGTGGAGCCCGACATGGGGCGTGAACCCACAGAACCATGAGATCATGACCTGAGCTGAAACAAAGAGTTCTATATGCTCAACCAACTGAGGCACTCAGGTGCCCCTAGTGAGTGTTTTCATTTACTTCAGATAAATGCCCAGAATTGGAATTGTTGGATCACAAGATAGTTCTAATTTAATCTTTTAATTAGTTTTAATTCTAATTTAATTGTTTTCCATAGTAGCTGTACCAGTTTGCATTCCCAGCAACAATGAACAAGGTCTCCCTTTTCCTTACATCCCCACCAGTACTTGTTATTTCTTGTGTTTTTATCATAACCATCTAACTGGTGTGAGGTGACATCTCGGGGATATATGGGGAGAGACTGGAAAGCCCTGAGAAGGTAGAATATATCTAGAATGCTCAGCATGGAGCCAAGATGCAGAATGGGAGAGAAAGGGCAACGGGAGGCCTGTGTCAATGAAGAGAATGGATTCTGCTGCAAACTTTTGGGGATCCCTAATCCAAAAATAGGAAATGTGGGAATTAGATCCATTTTCTCTAAATTAAGTATGTTTGTCAATATGGCACCAGAATTTTCTCCCTCTTGGGGCCTACGTTTGAATCATCGGATGGTTTGAGAAATTCACATCCAGGTGGAGACAACAATACTGTAGTTTGTAATGCTTTGAAATGAAGATATAAAAATTCTCACTTGGATTTTGTGAAAAAGAGAATATGACAGTTGATTAATGTATCATGAGATTAATCTGTCACTAGATTTTTTTGAAGGCAATGCTTTGTAACATGTCATGTCTCTTAATACCCTTTTCTAGATCTTCTCAGGAAAGGTTTCTGTGAATTGATTATTGATAGTTGAGCATAGAGTTTGAGAATAATACTGTGTGTGAAAAAAATCCTGGGAACAAATTCTGCCTTTACTGTTTTCCAGTGATCTGACACTGTAAATAATTTAATTTCTCTGCACCTCAGTTTTCTATCTGCGTAATGGGATAATAACACCTGCCTCATAGAGAAGCTTGTGAACTAAGCAAAAATAACATATAGAAAGGGATTAACATGAAGCCTGGCAAATGGAAGCACTCCATAATTTTGTGTCATTGTCACCACATTGTCATTTGTGTCCCCCTTCATAGAGACATTTATCTATGCATTTAATATAGGCAAAGTAGATACCTTTACTAAAAAATATGAGGCGGTCTGCAACTGTGAGTACTGGGAACTTTACTTATTCAGGGGTCTTGTCACCTTTAGCAGTGGCAGTATATTAATTTTGCTTGGTCACTGACCTAATGTACATATTATGTGGAAAATTCTTGGACTACTCTGAGCAAGCTTACAGACAAGTGAATCATCTTAACGCAGCATAGTGTTATAATCAAGTGTTTATAGTGTGGAAGCACAGAAGCGGTACTTTTCCTATAATGCCAGCTGAATGAGGAACTGGGCAGGAAAGTGACATTTGTGCCAAGTCCAGATGGGTGATTAGAAGACTACTTAGCATCTCAGAGGCTAAGAGTGTTGCAGGCAGGGCCCCTCTCCGGCAGCATGGAAGTATAAAGAACATGGCCTGTACTAGGCATGAGAAATGTTAGCTGTGAATGGAGTGTCAAATGCAGGTGGGAGAGACCAGGGTATATGAGTTCAGGCCGGAGGAGTAGGGGCAGCATTTGCTATGATTTCAAGGTTTTCCCTAAGATACAGGCACAAAAGAAGTGTCTTGGTTTTTAAGTAGGAAAGTCACATAATCACATTTTTGTTTCAGAAAGATGATTAGCAACAGTGCAAAGGATGGATTGGAGACAGAAAAAGTGGAGGACGCTTTATATATTTTTTTTTAATATTCAAACCTCGTTTTCTATAGTTATTTGCCAATCAGATATTTTTTTTGGTGAAGTATCTGCTCATATCTTTTCCTTTATTGTGGTAAAAATACACATAATATAAAATTTACCATCTTAATCATTTTATTATTTAAGAAAGTTTTTTTAATGTTTATTTTTGAGAGAGAGAGAGTGAGAGAGAGAGAGAGAGAGAGCATGAGCGGAGGAGGGGCAGAGAGAGAGGGAGACACAGAATCCGAAACAGGCTCCAGGCTCTGAGCTGTCAGCACAGAGCCCGACACGGGGCTCGAACCCATGAACCGTGAGATCATGACCTGAGCCGAAGTCGGACACTTAACCGACTGAGCCACCCGGGCGTCCCATGGAGCCTACATTTAAGGAGGGTATTGCCACTGGCTTCAGAAGTACTGTGGGAGTAGCTTATTTTGGAGGAAAGGAGACTTAGAGGGGCTTGGATACCTGTTTTCGAATGGATACAGGGCAGTGGTGAGACCTGATTCTTCTGGACACCAGAGAGCTAAACATGGTCTGACAGGTTAAAGATATTGGGAAGTAGAACTGAGTTTGACTTAAGGAGGGACCTGCCCCTCTCCTTCCTTTCCTTTTAAACTTTATATTACACATCTTTCTTTTAAAATTTTTTTAAATGTTTGTTTATTTTTAAGAGAGAGAGAGAGAGAGAGCGACAGTGTGTGAGCAGGGGAGGGGCAGAGAGAGAGGGAGACACACAATCCAAAACAGGCTCCAAGCTCTGAGCTGTCAGCACAGAGCCCAATGTGGGACTCAAACCCAAGAACCGTGAGATCATGACCTGAGCCGAAGTCGGACACCTAACCGACTGAGTCACCTAGGCGCCCCTCATCTTAATCATTTAAATTGAACAGTTCAGTGGTATTACATACATTTATAATGTTGTGCAACCATTACCATCCATCTCCATTACTTTTTCATCTTGTAAAACTGAAACTCTGTGTCAAATAATGACTCCCTATTTCCTGCTATCCGCCCCCCCCTCCAGTCCCCTAACAACTACCATTCTCCTTTTCTTCTTTATGATTCTGACTACTCTAAATACCTTATAGAAATAGTATTTGCATTTTTGTGACTGGGTTATTCCAGTTGGCATAGTGTCCTGAAGGTTCATCCATACTGTAGCATATGTCAGATTTTCTTTGCTTTTTAAGGTTGAATCATTTCATTGTCTGTATAGACTACATTTTGCTTATCCGTTCACCTTTTGATGGACACTTGGTTTGCTTCCATGTTTCAGTTCTCAGCAAGGATGTTGTGTTAAGTATCTACTAAATAATCTCTTCAAGATCTTGTTTTCAATTCTTTTGGGTAGAAATGCACTCACGTGGGATCATGTGGTAATTCTATTTTTATATTTTTGAGGAGCCACCATACTTTTTTCCCCTAGTAGTGTACCATTTTGCATTCCCATCAACAGTATGCAAAGGTCCCAGTTATGCCACATCCTGGTAGAATACTTGCTATTTTCTATTTTGTTGATGGTAGCCATCCTAATGGGTGTGAGGGACCATTTTATGTTTTAAATGAAAGATAATGAGGGCCAAGGTGAGGCATAGTCATGGAAGATAATGGTGAGGAACTCAGGAGGAAGACTTTTGGGAAGTGCAAGCAATGGGGTTTGTTGACTGAATAGGAGAATTTATAGAGGATGAATTATGTGTCCAACATTGACACACTGAAAAGGTCCACATTTGACAAATACTCATGATATCATTAGAATCAGATAGGACATATAAGGTGACGGGTAAGAATTCCTGAAAGTGACTTTAATCCTCATGAATTTATTAGTTACATAAAGATTTTCAAAGGAACAAATTTGAATTGGAGCGTAAGTATTATGGATTACAAAATTCCAAGTTTATAGAAAAAAGTTATACCTTGTAGAAAAAAGTAAATTGATGATATGTTTTACTGTATCCATAAGAACAGAGTTTATGATGTGGCTTGCAATTTTAACAAAAATAATAACGTATTTGTAGAATATTCTGCAATTTGCAAGTCTTCTTCATATAAACTGTCTTTAATCTTTCGACAGTTTAGCTATGTTTTCATTTACTGGCATACCACAAATAGCTTTTGAGTACCCATATCTGGTTATCAAGAACTGTCCTAGGCTCTGGACAACCCTGTTGTCACAAAGCATACTTTTTAAGTACTGGAGTTTAAATATCCATAATAGGAATTCTTACCTTGGGTCCAGGGAAGGGTTTTGAGATCAGGAGATGTCTATGATCTTAGTAAAAATTACATAAAATATTTCCAAGAAGAGATTTTCATCAGATTTTCAAAGACAACCATGATTCTAAACTGGTTAAGAACCTTAGCCTTCGGGAAACTGAACCTCATGAAGTTAGCTGACCTGCCTAAGGGCCCGAGAATCAAGTGACTGTCCAGTCTTTAACCATTGGTTTAGCGTACTCTACAATGTCGTGCTGTCTCTGTCTTCAGTCTATGCCATCTGTCCCTAAAGAATGATCCATGTTCCTAAGATTTTATAGATTATACAGAGTTTCTATTGTAAATGTCACTTCTTTTTTTTTTTTATTTTTTTATTTATTTTTTTTTTTAATTTTTTTTTTTCAACGTTTATTTATTTTGGGACAGAGAGAGACAGAGCATGAACGGGGGAGGGGCAGAGAGAGAGGGAGACACAGAATCGGAAACAGGCTCCAGGCTCTGAGCCATCAGCCCAGAGCCCGACGCGGGGCTCGAACTCACAGACCGCGAGATCGTGACCTGGCTGAAGTCGGACGCTTAACCGACTGCGCCACCCAGGCGCCCCTGTAAATGTCACTTCTTATCAGGATGCAGCAGTTAACAAATTTTATAATATGGCTTGATGGACTTCAGTGTTTTATACCTTTTAAAACACTGAAACTTCCAATCCTACTAGTTCTAAAGGCATTTATTTTATGAAGGCAGTGTTCCTGCAACTGTATTGGAGATGAGCCTGGAAAAACTCCTGAAGAAACTCCAGGTGTGTTTCTTTGATCATCTTGAGGAAGTGGAAATATGTGCCATTCCTAAGAATATTGTTAGCCGTCTATTGTAGGACACAGACCAATGCCTTCAAAATGGCCTTCTTGACTTCCTACAGTGGAGAGCTTTGAGCTCTGTGGTGAAATAGCCTTTATATTTACACACTACCATCTGACCTTTGGGTCAGGGCATTTCCAATCAATTTAGAAGTGCAGTGAGTGGAACCACAGTGCTGATGAGCTCTCACAGTATGGTAAGCAAGGCTGCCTGGGATTGAGGGGTATGGAGGCTCTATTGATTTTTTTTTAGTTGCTTTTGCCACATACTCCCAAACTTCTGGGCTGGGAATTAAGTCTGTTGCCAGAGAGGATACCAGAGGACAAAAAGATAGCCTCCATATGAAAGGCTAAAGTGGAATTTTAACATGCTCCAGAAATAAATTGCATTTTCCTGGGGAAATTAAGTAGAGAAATTTGCTTATAATCTACTTACTACTTACATTGCTAAGATTAGCAATGAACAGAAATTAGGCAGGAAAGTTTAACAGGAATCAGCTTTGTAGTTTATAGCATTGACCCAGCAGTATGTCAATGCAAGTGCACCTGGATAGGTCCAGCCTTCTAGAACTGTGTGTAAAGCCTGATACACCTTTGTTCAGAAATGATAAAGAATCTGTAATTCACTTACTGAATCCTCAAGTGTTTTGCTACTCTGATTACCACGTACTGAAGCAATAATTTGTTGTTGAATCAGGGCAACAGGAAGATAATTTTATATCAGCCTGATGGGGTTGTTTACTGAAATTCTAATAAGCTGTTGGGCTGTGTGTGTGTGTGTGTGTGTGTGTGTGTGTGTGTGTGTGTGTGTTTCCTTTGATTTAGGGTTACATCTTCCTGATTTGTAGGAATACTTTTAGATTATATGACCAGTATGGCCATGTGATTCCCGATCTTTGGCTTTTTTCTGAATTCCCATCTTTTGGGTCTACCTAGAAATCCAGAAGGTTTATAAGAGGTGCTTTTTTCCTGCCTACTCTAACTCCTTGTGGTATTTTGTGAAGGCATTATGAAATTCTGAATAGACATCACTGATAATATTACCCTCTGGTAGAAGGTTTTTGAGCACCTATTGAGAATGTGCTGTGCTACTTTCCAATGTTTAGAAGTTGAAATAAGCAAATTGTGATCAAGGTTTATCAAGGCAATTATAATCTAGCTGAGGGGATTGGAGATGAAGGGCTGATTAGCCTATGAAGCAGAATGAAAGCATCACTACGCTGAGGAGGGAACAGCCCTCTCTGGCAAAAGGCAGCTGGGAATCTTAATGGTGGGAAGGCCTGTAGGTTTTAGAACAGATAATACGTACAGGAGAATGGCCACAGCTCTGTCAGTCCCAAGACTCTGTTATCCTAGCTGTGCTTTCATTACTTCCCAGTGGAATCTGCATCATTCCTTGTTAAGACAGTATTTTAATACTTAGAGCTATTGACTTAAAGTGTAAAAACAGCGTTGCCTCTTTCATACTACACCTCAGTATTTGTGGTGTTTCCTCATTAGTGGTGTAGTTTCTACAGATAATCTCATTAGAAACTTTCCTGTCTTTAGGTATAGGTCTAAAGTATTACTGGATTTGGCATTTGGGAACGAAAGTCATAAAATCAACTATGCCCGAGGTTTGCATCATCCACTATGCAAACCACCAGCCACTGGCCATTGAGCATTTGAAATTTACTAACCCAAACTGAGATATATTGTAACTGTAAAAGCCACACTGACATTAAAGACTTAGTACTTAAAAAAAAAAAGTTGTAAAATTTCATTTTTAGATTGAATACAACTTGAAATGATAATAATTTTATATATTGGGTTAAATAAAATATATTATTAAAATTAATGTCACCCACATCCTTTTCTTTTTTTAACATGGCTACCAGAAAATTTTAAATCACATAGATGGCTCTCATCATATTTCTATTGTAACTTGCTTCCTTAGACAGTGCTTATGGAACTGTGGTTATAAGAACTCTATGTAAGTGATTTAACCCAGGTAATAAAGCTGAATCCAAGTATGTGGCATGAACTCTAGACTGCCATTCAGAGACTGGTTTCAGTCCCCGCTGTGACCCTGACTTTCTGGGTGGTCTTTCACTTTCCATCTGGGCTAAGATTTTCTCATCTGAGCAGTGTGGAAAAGATTAAAAAGTGGGTGATTCTAAGTCCCTTCTCACACTAAATCAGGCTATTCTGTGGTCCTAAGGAATATAAGATTGAATCTTGTTTGTAACACTTTAGTCTCTCCTCAAAGCTGTCAGATGAAACCGTCTTCATCATTCTGATTCTTAATTTATTTAAGAGAGGTTAAATTTGTAATTACTGTAATTTGGAGCTTCCTTGAGCAGCCTGAGGCTGAAGCACAGCATCATTCAATCTGTTCAGTGCAAAGTGAAGCAGTTGAACATGTTGTGATTTATAAGGGTCTGACAAAGATATTTTGCAAGGAAGTTTCCAGCACTTTGAAAATATCTAGATAAGTCTGAAAGTAAACCATTTTTAGTCCAAGTAGTTTTTATGATGTCATTTCAAACAGCTTACCTCAATAAAAAGATTTATTTTTAAAATTAATATGGGAAAAGCTATATCTAACTACTTCATAATCTAGCTTTCAAAAGTTATTTGTAAGCACTTTTTGATATTAGATGTAATAATGCTTGTTCATTATCAAAGGTAGAAAATGCGGAACACTTCACACACAAAACATGAGAATTACTCAGACCCTATCTAATTCTTCCCCATATGTATGTGTATTTGACTATAACATTGGATATAGAACATCTTTTGAACTTGGAAAACTTTTAGCCACTGTGCTTCTTTTGGGTTTATGGGTAATTTATAAGATGTTATATTTATATGTGCAAATGCCCATCATAACTCATTCAGGGTTATTTCTTAGCAGACAGATGCTGATCAAAGTACATGCATATTTAACATTTTTCTTATTTATTATATTATAAACTTTCCTTCCAGAAAGTTTATATTTTCAGTTTGTTTGCATTAGCAGGATACGATCCTGTCAGTTCCCTGAAACTTCACCAATACTGAAGTTAAGAAGTTAAGATAAGTCTTGTTTATATCCATGGATGGAAGATTATATTTTGTTTTTTTGCTCGTGTTTCTTAGATTTCAGAGAATCAGAAATTTTTGAATGAACATACTGGCAGTTTCTTTTTCTTTTTTTTTTTAATTTTAAAAAGAGAGAGCCAATATGAGAGGAGAGAGAGAGAGAGAGAGAGAGAGAATCCCAAGCAGCCTCCATGTTCAGCACAGAGTCCAACGCAGGGCCCGATCCCATGGCCAACCCTGGGATCATGACCTGAACCAAAATCAAGAGTTGGATGCTTAACTGACTGAGCCATCCAGGTGCCCCCATATTGGCAGCTTCTAATGCTTCTTCTGTGAGAGCTTATCCCCATGGTTTATTTATTCTGTTTATGTAATTAGTTGTGATTGTTGTCCTTTTTGAAAGGTGAGCTGCTATGGATCATATAGAACCCTCAAGGTCTTTCCTCCAACAGTCATTGCAGGCCTCTCTGACCCATCACTCCCTATCTGTTGGTCAGCTGTACAGACAAACTAAAATACACCACACACACACACACACACACACACACACACACACACACACGCACACCACCCAGCATGGGGAAAAATCAGTGTAGTCCCCATCCTAATGTGTGTTCTAGGAGATGTTTAAGTCCTTATAGGAGGAGGAAGATAATTTAACCACTACATGGTCCTTTTACTGGAGTCTTGTCTTGTCTTGTCTTTTCTTTTCTTTTCTCTTCTTTTCTTCTCTTTTCTCTTCTCGTCTCTTCTCTTCTCTTCTCTTCTCTTCTCTTCTCTTCTCTTTCTTTTCTTTTTTTTGAAACAAATGAAAAAGCCTCATAGAGATATTAGTTATATTAAGATCTCTGCAATAAACAAGGTTTCTCAGTCCACAGAGCTACCACAGGTTACTTATTCAAACCACAATGGTGAATACCTTTGCAAAATCACTTTTATTGAGCTGTCATTACAAGGCCATTATAAGAAAGGGCCACATGATATATTATAATGCATCTGTTATAAAAATATTATTATGGCCATTTTCTTAGAACACTGACATCCCAGTATGTGAAAGATTCACTTCTTAAAATTAAGTAACAAAAATGTTGAAGTACTCTTTTGATTCACTTTTTTCTGATAGTGAGATTCATTTTCCTGATCATAACTGATCCACAACCGATAATGTTGCAAGTTTCATTTGGCTATTTGACAACTCAGAGCAAAATTCGAACTTTAATCATAGTGATCATATTGACTATTTTTGGCTTACTTGTATGTTCCAGTGACTTAATTTTAATTTTATACTTTTACCTATAATTATTACTTCATTATTGTTTAAATTTCATATAAAAACACAGAATTGTCATGTTTTATTTTGGGGTTTATTCTGATTTTTGGCCTCTCCTCAAGCAACAACAACGGGTCCTTGTTGGAAGGGAGGTAAGGTATTATTAGAAATAAAGTAATGAATCTCCATTATCATATCCCTGGAAAAAGCAAGGCCTCTTATTAAGAACAATTTTTTCAAGTTCAGTAACAAACATCGTTTTTGTCATGATTTTAAGGTTTGCTACAAAAGAATAGAATACATCACACATGCATTAAAAACATTTTTTAAACATTTATTAATTTTTTGAGAGACAGAGAGAGACAGTGCAAGCAGGGGAAGGACAAAGAGAGAGGGAGACACACAATCCGAAGCAGGCTCCAGGCTCTGAGCCGTCAGCACAGAGCCCAACGTGGGGCTCAAACTCACGAACAGTGAGATCAGGACCTGAGCTGAAGTCAGACGTTCAACCGACCGAGCCACCCAGGTACCCCTACACATACATTTTTAAAAACTTTTGTAGGCAAAAGAGCTGCTGCTAATCAAGTAAAAAAGGTGGAAATCGTCTGTATTATTCTGGGGCTTTTCATTTCTCAACTTCTTCCTTTGTTTTTGTGTCAATATGCTTCCAGTCCAGGTATCAGTCTCTTGTTTTGGGACATTGTTTCTGTTCATTCATTGGGCATTTAATGAATTTAAATAAGTTGGTCTTCCCAAGAGTAAGTGGACTACACAAGACTTCTTTGTAAGTATCATCTCAACCTTATGGATGTCCTTTGTGACTATTCAGTGGTATATCCTGGAAGAAGTAGGAATTAATACAGGCACTTGAAGTTATCTGACCACCACTTCCTTCTACAGAATTCAACATTTTATTTTATTTTATTTTATTTTATTTTTAAATTTTTTTTTCAATGTTTATTTATTTTTGGGACAGAGAGAGACAGAGCATGAACGGGGGAGGGGCAGAGAGAGAGGGAGACACAGAATCGGAAACAGGCTCCAGGCTCTGAGCCATCAGCCCAGAGCCCGACGCGGGGCTCGAACTCACGGACCGCGAGATCGTGACCTGGCTGAAGTCGGACGCTTAACCGACTGCGCCACCCAGGCGCCCCAGAATTCAACATTTTAAATAGAAGTATGCTTTGGAAAGCTATGCGAAGTATAACGTTAAGGGTATGTTACTGAAAGTTAAATATTAATTAATACTCTTTAATTTCCCTAGCCTTTTGGAGGTAGGTGAAGTCATCTGTGTCCTGCACAACTTTAGGGGTTGCTCTTTGCATGGACTACTTTAGCCCATTCAGGGTACTGCTTCTCCAGGGAAATAATTTTTAACTGTATTTGAAAGGATGAATTTAAAGATTATTAACTCAACTCTTCTTCAAGAATTTAGAAATGATGTTCCTGTCAAATCAGATAATTTTCTTCCTGTGCATTAAAGAATACTATGAGGAAAGCATTAGCTACATCACTGTATTTAAATGCTTCTTGGGTATTGGCAATCCCTTGCTAATTTTTTTAGTGGTTTTCAATTCAGAATTCAAAATTAGCTCTATATCCAGGCATCACGTCTCTCTCGTACTTCCGTCTTGTTTTAGAATAATAGTTCTGGTTGCTGATAGCTTTATGTCTTCCCTGAGATGCTTCTGATTACTCTGATCCATGCTAAACTGTCGATTCAACATTTTCCTGTGATCTCTACCTGCCTTGCTGTATTATCTCTTGGAGACTGAAAGAGTGACAGGCTTCAGAGATATTATTGGATGTAACTAATAGAACATTTTTTAAATTAAATAAAGTTAAAGAAATCTTGTAGCACACTAGTTGGGAGCTAAAAGTTTTTTTTAATGGCCATTGTTGAGAATATTCTGATTTGTGGATTAATGCTCTCACTTTGAGGGTTCCAGGGAACCCTACAATGAAGATGGTAACCTTCATCTGAGACTCTACAAAACGATTAATTAATATTCACATTCAGTGAGCTAATTAGGACTTTGGGGGCATGTTGGCACTTCTCTAATGGCTTATTTAATTATCTGAAGGAGGCTTTTACCATCTCAAGAGGTATTATAATCAGCCTTTGGGAACTAAAGAACCACCTCAAGAAATAGTAGAGCATCTCCCATGTTGGCAAACAACCTCTCTGACAAATGTTGCCTTTGAAAAAAGGCCCTCAGCTATAAATCGGGTTGAAATCATAAGGAGAAAGTTTTGACACTATTTTCTAGTATACTGGTTGCTCTATCTTGACTGGCATGAGTGTTTTCAGGGATTAGAACAGAAGCAGGATAGCTCTTGACTCAAATCCTTGCCTTGAGGCTGATTGTTCTCCAGGAAGAAAGACATCTCTGGGAGGGCAGCCAAAGGTGTCCCTTAGAAAAAGATTAGAAGTGAGCCCCATTCAAAGAGATAGAATGAGGCTGTTTGGCTCCACCAGACCTTTGCTTGTTTCCTCAATCCAGAAATATCACAGAAAATGGAAGTGGTAATAATGTTAGCAATAATAATAATCTGTGTTCAGTGATCAATGGCGGTAGGGTGAGCGCTCAGGAAACAAGCATGGCACAATGGTCTGTACAAACCTCTAGGTCACGTTTACGTAGCTCTGGATTTTATGATTTATTTTCACATGTGTGAGAGAGTGCTGTGTCATCTTACAGGTAAAATATGTAGGTGAAGTGTAGTAAATGAAGGGAGACTAAAAAGGAAATGCACACATACCCCAGAGAACAAGTATGATCTGTAACAACATGTTGCTCTGTACAGCAAGAAAGCTACTCGCCGCTGTAATGGAGGGCATTGTCAAGATTTGGTTTTCCGTTTTGGAATTAAGCAATGTTTTCTCTAAAAGAACAAATGATATTCATTTTAGTTTGAAAACAAAAACATTACCCAGCAGGTACAGCTCAAATTATTTTTAGGTGTTGTGAGTTGCAGAGTCATGACATCTTGCATGTGACTGAAGAGAGTGGAGCAAGCAGGAGGAAGAAGATGGAATTTGAGTGGGACCATGCAAGAGGGGGGAATCTCTACCTGCCAAGTTAGAGCAATTGGGGGCAGGGAGGGACAAAATGAATATAAAAGATAAGTTTGCAAAAATAGGTTTGTGCAAGAACTAAGAAGGTTTAGGGTGCAACTGTTAGGATTCTGAGCTCAGTTCATCAGGAATGGGTGGTTCCTAAAGGCATTTAAGCAGAGAAGTAATATGATTAGAAGTAGCCTGTATTTTGTATTAAGTTAGACATTTTTGAAACTTGGAAAACCCCCAACAATGCCTGGTTATAAAATGAAAGTCAGTATCAATATTAAGTACTACTTAAACAATGTTGATTTATTTCTTTTTAGAGAGAACGAGTCCGAGTGGGGGAGGGGCAGAGGGAACGAGAGAATCCCAAGCAGGCTCTGTCTGCACTGACAGCAGGCATGGGGATTGATCTCACAACTGGGAGATCATGACCTGAGCTGAAATCGAGTTGGACGCTTAACTGACTGAGCCACCTAGGCGCCCCTCAAATAGTACTTTTACATAGTCTGAAAGAACACACATCTCCATCTATATGAAGAAGCCATATGTTGCATTTTCCCAGCCATATTCGTTATTCCTAAAACATTCCAAGTATCCATCATGGCAGACCCGTCTCATGTAAATTCACAATTTCATCAGCCCTCTGTAATGCCACATTATTTTAGGTAAAGTTGTTTCAACTGAGTGCACACATCTATTAGTGTTAAGTCATATTGGATAATGAAGCACTGTTATTCCCATGGACCCGTGTTAGGTGGACCAGGGATTTTAATTAAATATCTGAATGGGTGTTGTACAGTAGATACTCTCTAGAAAGCATCTGTCAGGGTTAGTATTTTACAAGTTAGCTATGCCTCTTTCAACCTTTAATTATAATATTCTAACTCTTTATTCTTAGTTACCACTAATAATTTCAAGGTGATACAGATAAAAATTACTTGATTATCCGAGTGACTGCACATATCAAATGAAATAGAAAGCAATTTCACTGTCTATACATGCTTTGTAAGTAAGCATTACTAACATGTTATTGTATTTAAAAAATATATCTCTTTTTTCCTAAGAGGGATTAAAACACATGATATTCTCTGGTTGGAAGTATGTAATGTCTGGCACATATGTAACTACACTCATTTCTCAGTGATAGCAGTGATAGTGCTCTTGTATCAAATAAACAGATATCTTGATAATTGCCAATTCTTCAATTCTCTTTTGGCACTGATCTGCAGTTCTTAGGTTTTTCTCACTGTATCCTACCTGATCACCTCAAATCCATTTAATGACTTAAGCATATGACCTTTGCCACTTCCTCCCCCCTACCCCCATGTAGACTTTGGCCATCTCTGTGGATGGAGCATTCAAAAAGGACTTGCTTTGGCTTTTAATTTCAGGAAACCTGAAACATACCAGTAATCTTTTTATGTTCAAATCCATCCCTTCAGCACCATCCTCATTTGGACTCTTCAAGCTCTGGTCTGTTCAGAAGTTTGTTGCTCTTGGATGGTTGGAAGTAGACATTCATGACCCTAGCATTGATATGTAATTATACTAATATTGGCTCTGGTCTTGAGTGTGAATGACTGTGGCATTTTGACTTTTATCTCATTTGACTCTTTCGTATTTCCAACCACCATTTTGAAAAAGAGAATTGTTAATCATGTGCTTCTATTTAAGAGTCATGGTATAACTTCTGGTTATATATAACACAATTCAGGAGTTATTTCTGTTCCTAATATTTATTTTCAGAATATTAAAGAAAACTTTGATACTCTACATAGAAAAGATAGATTAAAGACATTTTGAAATACAAAGGTATTTTTTTTTCCTTCTGAGGCTTCTTCTTGCTTTCCAGTTTTTCTTTTTTTTAAATTTTTTTTCAACGTTTATTTATTTTTGGGACAGAGAGAGACAGAGCATGAACGGGGGAGGGGCAGAGAGAGAGGGAGACACAGAATCGGAAACAGGCTCCAGGCTCCGAGCCATCAGCCCAGAGCCTGACGCGGGGCTCGAACTCACGGACTGCAAGATCGTGACCTGGCTGAAGTCGGACGCTTAACCGACTGCGCCACCCAGGCGCCCCCTTTCCAGTTTTTCTAATGCTCCTACAAGATAATGTCTTGTGTTGCTATGCTGCTTCACATATGGAAAGGAGAAAACAGCTAGATCTCTGTTCTTCATATGGGTAGAAAATTCTCATTATGAATTCTCAGAATATTAAAAGTTGAGGACTGTATTCCCATTGGTTCGGAATAATGACATTTTAAACGGAATTGAAACCTGTTGAAATCATGTTTGGCACTGGCTATTCTTGAGTTCTAGGTGGACTATCTTATTGTAATTCTCATTTCATAAGTAAGGAAAAGTTGTTTAGTATATTTTGTGGATGACAGTAGCACATTGTGTCTTAACCCTGATGTCTCTTTTTTTGACATTTGGTGACTATGTTGGCTTGCAATGGAGAATGCAGCTTCAGCCATATTAACAGGACCATCTTTATCCTCCTAAGACACGTGTCACTGTAATTTCCAGAGCACATGATGCTCCTTACAGATATTCCTTTTTCCTTACAGTATCTTCATTATAGAGTATACTGTTTTCAAAAACAGGTAAAATCATGACTTTTATGCAGATATAAAATGAACACATATTACAAATATAATTTAACTCATCAATGAGGGAACCCGTAAGATGTTTTAACAAGTTCAAAGGAGAATCCAGAGAAAAGACATAATATTGAGAACAGACAAAATACTGAAAAGAGATGCAAATTGGAATAAAAACTGGTCTCTTCCATAGAGGGGAGGGAAAGCCCATTAAAACTCTAGAAAACAATGTTGCATTAGGCAAAAATTATTTTGTGTTGCTCTCAGTTATCTACAACCTACAGATTGTAAAATAGCTCTATCAAGGTTTGAATGTGATAGTCTGGAAGAATGTGCTACAGACAATGCAGTTTTACTCTGAAGCACAGAGTTTTTCCTGCATTATTTTGTTCACCCTATACTTGGATAACTAATTCTTATCCATTAAGATTCATCTCAAGCTTGTGTATTAGGGAAACTTCTCTGATGCCTTCCATCTGGTTTTAAGTTTCTTTCTACATCTCAGAATATCTTGTAAGGAATAATCACTGTGTTTACTATATGGCATTATAATTTAATATTCATTGTCTTTCTTAGTTTCTCTTCTTTAAGACTAGGACTATTATCCTATTTTTTCATTTTAAAATATTTGTGCAGCATTTGGCACAATTCATAACATGTTTACAGAATGAATGAAGGAAAGAATGAAGGACCGATGGATGTATGCTTGAGTGGAAAATTTATAAGATGTTTGCAGAATGAATGAAGGAAGGAAGGTCTGATGGATATATGCTTGAGTGGAGAGTTCATGAGCACATGTATGATAGGCAAGCATTTGTCATCCTGTATGATGCACCAGGAATTTGGCAAAGTCCAATCATCTCTAGATTTCCCTTTGATCACAGGGCATCTCGTATTTATTAAATTAAACTCTTTGCTTACGTGACCTAGTTACTGCCTTTTTATTTGATCTCAGGAAAATCCCTTTTACCTTGCAAACTTCAATTTATATCTGTAAAATGTATTTTCATTATTTTAAAATCATAGGTCTTTTAACATTATAGTAATAGATTTGCAAAAGAAAAATTTTGTATCAGAATAAGCAGTGATCTTGGATTACATTAGATGTGATTTGAGGTGGGTGGTCAGAGAATCTGTACCCTTCTAATATTTATGACAATGTGGCAAATGCAGTGAAGTAAGAGCTAGTTTCTTCTCTTGGACTTTTGACTCTATTCCCATAGTCTTTTGCAAATTCCTTATGCATGTGAAGAATTAAGCCTTTATTAGTTGAGTCTAAAGTCTGTTAATACTTTGTTTTAATTAACTGAGCACTGAGTCTAGAGTGAATAGGCATAGAGTATATCTACAATGCCTACTGGGAAAGTCCGTAAATCTCAGATATATGCACACAAAATTGTGGTTCTCTGGAATCCTTATTTCAGAGGATTCCTGTTTGAATATGTATTTGTATATGTATGTTCGCAATGGTTGAAGTATCACGGAAGTCACAAGATGCTTCCTGCAAAGGGGTAGAAGGCAGTAGAAAGTGTCCTGTTTTACATAAGACAGAATTTTGTCTATGTCAGTTTCTACTTGCATGACCTAAAGCAAGCTACTTTATTTCTTTCAGCTATACTTTCCTTATATCCAACATTTCACAGGGCTGATTTCACAGGTTTGATGTGAGGATAAGGGAGACAATGAATGTAGCTGACTTATGCAAGCAACTGTGGAAAATGTCAGTTTCCCAGTCCTTCCCTGGAGCACATCTTGCCCTTATCTGCCTTTTTTCCCTCTTTTTACTCTCTGTATTGCCTCCTCTTCAGTAATAATCCTCTTCACATAATTCAAAATTGAGCTTATGTCCACTCCTTCCTACCTTTTTGATTTTCCTTGTCTCTGCCAGCTAGACTGAGCTTTGAGGGCACAGGGCCTGGCCTGGCTTGTTGGGAGCCTCCAAAGCACATCGCAAGGGCCTGACATAGTGTCCAAGCCCAGTGGACTAAAATTCACAGGAACTCTCTGTCTATACCTGTTTTCTCAGTGGAGCCCCTTCATTTTTACCTGCGTTCTCTAGACACCAAAGAAATGGTCTCTTAAGGCACAAACTCAAACTGAATTTATTTTAACAAGCACTGTCCATGGTCCTGAATAGAGTTTGGATTATATACAGTGGGTTTGATTTTCTTTATCATGCTGTCCTGTAGTTTGACCAGCTTGTACTTATGCTTCCTAGCTAAACTCACCCAGTAGGCTTTCCCGAATTCATTGTAGCTTCAAGGTCCCAGCGAGTGAGGAATGATCTAAGGTCAAACACATCAACCTAGTCTATCACTAAAGTGATGCTAGAGGAATGAACAGATGTGTATCAGTGTCTGTAGTATTCAAGACAACATATTAAAACAGATTTATGTTAACTTCCTATGTTTTGAATCTGGATGGGAGCAATTATACAATTTCTACCCTGTGGGTTCTTTTCTCTTATTTTCTTTTTCACAGTGTATTTATTCCTTCTGAGCATCTTTGGGCATGCATTGTGTTTTTTTCTAATGAAAGTAGAGAAATTGTATCCTCATTGCTTATTTTTAGCACTGTTGCTATGCTAAACTATAGCTCAGGAATCTTATTAAAATCAATTCAGGATTTGAATTTTCATTCTCTTTAACACTGTGGCATTACTCTTCTTTCTGAAAATCTGTCACCATATATGAGTCTATTTAAATATTTCGTATCAATTATTGGAAAGATACTTTTCATCTACTTAAGGAATAAGTAATAAATGGGTACATAGAGATTGGGGGCAAAATTTGTCAAATTTTCCTTTGGATTGTGTGTGTGTGTGTGTGTGTGAGAGAGTAGGTGAAGGGGCATTTGTTTTTTTCATACTGTGCTTAAAAATAATTTGTGGTTTCTTCAGGGTGACACTGTACAATGAAAAATTTACCATGCTGAATAAAGGGATTGGCTATTTTGCCTTTAATTATCACGTGTCATCATTAGATGACTTCCTGACACATAAATTGAGTGACCTGAATTATTTTTACATGAAATTGAGATTTCACAGTGTATATATTGTTGAGGCAATAATCTGCATCCCAAGGCTGCTTGTTGCACACACGTGAGAGCAACAGCATTCTTCTGTTCTTTCTGCAGTGGACTCTGGGGCTGTTTCTTGCTGTTATCTATCATTGTGATTCTCAGCAGTAGAATCATGGGCAAGAATGGACTTCCAGGGGGTCTGGGCCCACTCACAAGGGCTTTTAAGAAAGTAAAGAGGGCATTTACCATAAGGAGTATGAAGCCTTGGGGATTTCTAGTAGGAACTGCATGTAACTTTAGATATTGACTTATACATTAGGCCATTCGATCAGAGCTATACCTTACTTTAAATTAGATAAACATAGAGCATCAAAAAGGACCTGAGGTGATAAGGCAGAGAACATTAAACTTGGAAGGTGCCTGTTTCTGGACCAAACATTGGGCTCTTTGGTTTCCTAATTACTTATCTCATTTAATCTTCCTAACATTCCTGAATGAAAGGCATGGATCATTATACCCATTTCATAGATAAGGAAACCGGGCTCAGGGAAATCAAGTAACTTCCTGGCTATAAGGTCCGGGTTACCATTCAAAGCTCGGCCTTTGTGACTCAAAGCCCATGACTTATTATATAGGATGCTACAATGAAGATGCTCCCTTTTTTCCTATAAAGGAAAATCCACCACATTATTGTGGTAAATAACACAAAAAAAGAGGTCTTCCCTCTTAAGAAATTGTAAAGCAAGTGAAGTAAAGACAGTATAAAGTGTGGTGTAACTGTAAACACAGTCATACAACACATCTCTAGAACTTTTACATCTTGCATGACTGAAACTCAATACCCATTGAACAGCAACTCCTCTTATGTATTTTCATCTCTAATGAAATCTCATCCCCCTTCCTCCTCCCTGCAGTGTTTGTTTTTGTTTTTGTTTGTGCATAGAGGGGGTGAGGAGAGTCACAGCAATGCATAACTCAAGGTCACTGTTTAGCCTGCAGATCTGTGCATGCAGACTTGCTGTAACACATCCAGAACCAGATTCACCATTAAGATGATCAGACTATTAACAAGCTGCTCTACTAACCAATGTGAGATGAATCAGATGATAATTTGTAATCAGCAGCAGCCTCTGTTTCATGTAGGCTACTGGCTCTTCACTTACTTCGGGTTCCAAGTTGATAGTGCCCCTCTGAGTCAGACAGAATGTATTTTTAGTCACACTTACTTGAGAACCCCTCATGGCAGATCACACACTTCTCAGTCTGGTAGAGACGCCCCTGGATGGAGTCAGACTGCCTCACAGACCCTGGCTCTACTCCAGGGAACGATCAGTGGGTAGAGCACTGCCAGACAGCCTCCTGGCACAGGGGCTGGCCAAAAAGTCAGGGCACAAGGATCCTCTGTACTTTTGTTGGGCACCATGCCCAGCTCCATTAGGGCCAAATGTGGAACTCAGCAGATTGGAGTTTGGTCTCCATGGCACCATGGCCATAGGCAAGCTACAATAGTCCCCAGGCACCTGTATTGTTGCAGATGTATGCATATGACCCATTCTACCAAACAAATCCTGTAGAAGTTTATTCTGCCCCGACTGAAACCAGGAAAGATGTTCTCACCTATCCCCCTTCCTTGTTTACATTATTTAATCAATTTAAAAGTGATGTGATACAGATTTTCCTAATAAACACAAGGCTATTACAATATAGCCTAAAAGCAATGGCATAATATTTTATGAACAAATGGAGTACTGAGAGACATCAAGTAGGTGCCTCATTCTGGCCCTCCGTTCACTGTTTAAGTTCCCACATGACACTTAAATTTGGTGAACCTCAGGGGCACCTGGGTGGCTCACTTGGTTGAGCATCCTACTCTTGATTTCAGCTCAGGTCATGATACCAAAGGTGTGGGATCGAGCCCCAAGGGGGGCTCTGTGCTGAGCGTGGATTCTCTCTCTTTCTCTTGAGATTCTCTCCCTCCCTTTCTCCTTGGATTCTCTCTCTTAGGATTCTTTCTTTTGGGATTCTCTCTCTCTCTCTCTCTCTCTCTCCCTCCCTCCCTCCCTCCCTCCCTCCCTCCCTCCCTCTGCCCTCTGCCCCCTCCCCAGCTTGCACTCTTGTCTCCCTTTCTAAAATTAAAAAAAATTATAAAAGAATTGTGGTGAATTTCCTCTTCTTTTAATTAGAATGTTCATGGCATCTACCTCACATGTAATTTACAGGATTGTTGTGAGCATTAAGGGGAAAGTGAATGTGCAATAATTGGGCAAAGTGAAAACATGATATCCATATGCTGTGTTGCAAACACTATTGTAAATATGAGTCAACTCAACAAGGGTTGGGTCTTCATGATATGAGCACCTCTGAAATCATGGAAAGGAATCTTAGTGTAGGAGAGAGAAAGAGAATGGATAGACGCAAACAACAAAAAAATCTCAAAAACCCCATTGAAATTAATAATCTAACACCTAATACAATTTTGGCATATTGATCTTGTTCATTATGGATGTCCAAGGGATTTAACTTTTTATTAGTTGTTTATAACAAAATTTGATAAGTTGAAAGCATACCAAATATTCAGAGCCTTGTACATTCTGAATTTCTTATTGTACATTCTGAATTACTTATATTTGTAAATTTTTACAAAATGTACTCCAAACTTATTTCATAATGATTGTGTTAAATCACCTTTTTCCTGGGGCACCTGGGTGGCTCAGTTGATTGGGCATCTGACTTTGGCGCAGGTCATGATCTCATGAGTTTGAGCCCCACGTAGGGCTCTGTGGTGACAGCTTGGAGCCTGGAGCTTGCTTCAGATTTTGTGTCTCCCTCTCCCTCTGCCCCTGCCCACTCACGCTCTGTCTCTCTCTCCTTCAAATATAAATAAACATTAAGAAATAAAAAAAAATCACCTTTTCCCTTTGATATTCCCATAAAATCCACAAATATGTTCACATAATAATAGTGCCTACATATTTCCCAAGCCCTTACCAAGTGCCAGGTAAAACACTAACTCTTGATCATATATTGTCACAATTGAATCCTCCCTATAGCCCTCTGATGGGAGGTATTGCCATTTTACCCGTTTTGTAGGTGAAGATGCTTGGTAAAGTTATATAATTCAACAAAAAATGAAAATGCTCATAGCAACAGAGTGAGAACTCAATTTCAGACTCCTGAAATCCAAAATCCATGACTTTGGTTTAATTTTTTGTTTGAGTAGCCATGCAAAATTTCCATTGCCAAGCATAGAGGGGCTCTTATGGAGCTAATTTGGCCTTCACTGAAAGCTCTGTGCACTGAATAAAGGGAACGTCTGATCAGATGCTTATGTTACCAGAGCATAATGGCAGATACTCTTGCCTTCTTCCATTTGCTTCTGCGTCTACCACCTGAACTTGTTTTGGTTTTTTCTTCTTCTTTTCACCTTGACACCTGACGTATGTTCCTGTCCTGCCTCTCCCAGTCGGTCAATCTGGTTTCTATCACCATCTTTTCCGTGTTCTCATTCCCTGAGCATCCCATTTCTCCTTCTTGACCAACACTTACTTAGTGAGGAAGGCAGAGGCCACATATTCTATTGTCAGGTTTTATGAAGCAGTTAAATCCCACGGAGCTCAAAAGAGAATGTTGAGCAAATCTGTGGACACATTACACAATTGTATATTTTTGTAAAATAATGTATTCGTATAATATTTTCCCGGGCACCAAAGTTACCTAATCCCAAAAGACACACAGGCTGTATTATATAAAGAGGATTATGTGTTATGCAGTTTAAAACTCCTGGAAAAGTTCTCATTATTTGAATTGTGCAACCAAATTCCAGGGCAAGGCAGCCCATTTGTGAGTGATGATTAGCGCTGCCAACGCCCCAGCAGTAGCAGGAAAGGATGTCATGAAATGATCCAACTTCCATTAGAAAATAATGACTGTCTTGGCTAAGCAGCATTTTTTTAATTAAATACCAACAATTCCTAGTAATCAGAGGACCTATTAGCCATGAAATTCGATTCCAGTATCAGGGAGTATTCACTTATCAAGTGGGAGCCAAATAATTGTGGGTGGAATTTATAGTCCTGTGTTGGGGATGGCATTAAATATTATGGAAATGGCGCTGGGGTATAGCTCTGGCTCTGGGGAAATGTGGCATTTTACAATTTCAGTAGCAAGTTAGGCTGGCGATTAACAGAATGCAGTCATTAATTTCTGAGGCATGATATTTTCTCTCTATTCTCTTGAGAACCCAAGGTTTTGCAGTACAGTGAACCTGTCATGAATTTCTCCTTAGTTTCACTTGGTCTTTTCCACATTTCCATCAGCTGCCTTGAAACAGGATGAGAATCCTTGCCATGGAATTAGTTTTAATTTATGGAGGGAAGTGTTCTTGGCTCCAGGAGTGGCCTTTAGGAAGACTGGAAACCACCAAGAGTTTATTCTTCTGGGAAGCTTACCTCCAGGCACCCTATCTTTTCTTCTCATGGCCTCTCCTAACACCTCACCCTCCAGCTAACCCATGGAAACCCTCCCCATGCTTCCTAGCGCCTGTTTAAGGAAGTGAAAAGCAGATGTTCACCAAGTACCCTCTAATGCTACAATCTGTGTCAGCTACTCCAGACACAACTTTGGAAAGTAGGTGCTTACTGATCAGGCCCATGAAGATTAAATACTCTTCCACAGTACCAAGTGGAGTGGTAGTAGTGAGGGTAAAAGGCAGAATTCACACCTACCTCCCTCTAGTCTCAAAACGTTTGCCCTTTATGTTATCCCCATTACAGAAGTAAATGCTGATAAGGTTTTAAGTGAATATATTACTCTGCTATAGATTGACAAATTTCTTTGAATAGATTTTTAAATGACTTTAAACTTGGAAAGTCATGAGTTTCCCATACAGTACTAACTTTTACCTCCATCTTCCAGCATTTCAAATCTAACATAAGAACTCTGAGTATTTTCAAAAACACATCCACAAATAGGAATATGTGTGGGTGTGTATAATATGCATAAATAGCACACAAACATACATATACAGATATAATATGCATAGACATAGATACACACATGCATAGATACATTTGCATACATAGGTAGATGTAAAATCTTTAGTGATATTTTTCTTTCTGATCTGTGGGGGATGGAACTTTGCCTAATTGAAAATCTCTCCCTTGGCACCCACACGTATATCTATCTTCAACTTGGTTGGCAAACTGTGTACCTACATGTGCGTTCCTCAGGATAATGAAAGGAGAAGAATGATTAGTGGATAAAAAAAAAATGCAGTGTCAGGCTCTCTAAAGAGTAAGAGAGGAGAAGAGCCCAGCGGAGACACATCAACAGGGTAAAACATTTTGCCTGTTGTCACACACCAGGAAGGGTCAGGGTAGACATTCAGTCCACAGTTAGCTGTCTCCAAAGTCTATAATCTGTTTACTACATTAACGCACTGGTGTCAGAAAAGGTAAGTGCCAAGCTTTAAATTTTCCTTTTCCTGTCTCAGCCTATCTCAGCGTTTCTAGGTATATCTGGATAAAAGCTGAGGCTCATGTGTATCAACTGTTCTAAAAGCCTTTCCAGTAGAAAACCAAGAAAGCCTGGCCTTCTGACATAGTCAATAGTGGACAGGTTTGCTTGAAAACTCACTTATGGTGCCTGTTTTAGAGTTAACAGGTAGGACACTGCAGGTTAACTGGTTTTAGGAAGTAGCACATGTCATACATGCTTCTGCCATGCATGCTTCTTGCCAGAGCAGGATGCTACAAGTAATTAACCTCTGTTTCTACCAACTTAGAAAATGGTATTACCAGATTCCTTACAAATATTCCATTCCTATGGCCTTTGACTGTTTCAAGAATTTGGGAGTTCACCCCTTTTCCTTTATTGTCAGGAGTCATTGTAGCTTTGGGCACCTTAATGGAATTCTTTCCCCAAGCAGAACACTGAGCAGTGTGGGTTCAGGGGCTTCCTTGGGGATGTGTGTACACCTCTTTTAATACCTTAATCCCTTTCAGTTCTCACAATGAGCCTAGGTGAAGGTTGGGCACATTTTTTCTCCCAATGGGAGCGTACTCAATATTATACTTATTTCCTGATGCAAATACCGTTCTCTCAGTTTTACCTGTAAATCATTTTCATTCCCCTGGATCTTGCTCTGGAACTTAATTGCTTGCATACTGGCCAAAGCCACTTTTGGGAACTATTTGTAAGTAAGCATGAACACTTTCATTTGTAAGCTATAGCTGCTTCAAGAGACACACCCTTTTCCTCATAAACAAAGGCTATTTTTACTTTGATATGGAACAGCATCTTCAAAATACCTGTAGGTGGTTGATAAGTCACAAAGTGTCCCTGGACAGAAACCTGGTCTGCATGACAAGGTCTGTATTTGTTATTGTCTTTTCCATATGAATGAATGGCTGGTCTGCTGAGGTATGTATTTCATTAAATGACACTGTGATCTTCCCAGCATGCAGAGTTGGAGTTGAAGATCATTTACTCCAATCTCCTTATTTTACAGTTCAGGAAACTGAGGCCCAGAGAGGGGAAGTGACTTGACCCAGTCACACAGTATCATAAATGGTGCCTGAACCCATATCCTTTGAGTCCAAGTACTGTTTACTTGGACATACTGCTTCAATGTGGTCAACTGGGCACAAGGGGAGTACAGGTTTTCGGAAGAATTTTTGCCCAACCAAAATAAACTCAGTTGAAAGGCAATTTGGAGGCGATATGCTGATTTTGAATATGATAACAAAATTATAATCAGAAACAGTTTTGTAAATATCCAACTGTATTTGCTCTATTGATAATTTAAGTGATATTTGTTGCTATTGTATTCATTTCTGACTTTTTAAAGTCTTGTTGGGGATTAACTTTCTTATTTATCTTTAATCTTTACAAATATCCATGCACAAACATAGATTTTCAACTGTATTTTCAGAGGAGTAAATGAGAGATGTCTAAAATGTCTGGAGAAAATTAACATTTTTCAAACGTTATATTTAAATAGTTGCTGAACAGTGTCTCATCCAAATTGTAAAAAACAATGCAATTTTGCATACTTTAAAGTTCATCATACTGTATTTTCTCCGGTGTTTACAATTCTTAACTCTTACATTTAATGTACTCATGTGGGAGACAAAGTATGTGCATTTATAAACATAGAATACATTTAGAATTGTCAATGGAAGCTTGACTTTTTCACGCAGAAAAGTACATTCTGGTTGGGAATTCATTAGCATCAGTAATGTGTAGTAGACCTAACCTCATGTTTTCAAATGAAAAATGTTCACAATTTTTCAATGACTGTTTTATTAGGCCATTTGAACTATCTGTGCTGGATATATATCTTGTGATATTTTTGTCATTTAATTTTTATTTGTTTTTAATGTCAGGGGAGAGTGAATTCTAGGCCACAATATCTTGCATAAAATTATAGACAGCAATCAGTTGGAATAATAATTATATAGTAGGATGCAAACTGACACATAATGGTAACATTTGTAAAACATTTAATAGAGATTTTTTTTTTCCTAAGAGGACCTGAAATTTTGGTGTTAGTTTTATTCTGCTGTATTGATTGTTAGATATGTAGACAGTTTCTTGCTTTCTCATTTAAAATGTATGAGAATCTGTGGCAGTATCATTGGTCCCTGGGAAATAAATGATGTCATTAAAATAACATTAGGACTTTAAGCTTCTCAAACCCAGAATTATTAACTTCAAGTGAGGACAGTGGCATGGCAGAAAATGTTAATGATTCTTTTAGTGCTTAATTCAAGTGTTGTGTGATGGTTCCTCTGTAAAAATCTGCATTCTGTTGATAGTACCTGAGGGAGAAGAAAACAAATAAGCAAGCTCAAGTTTGTGAACTGGTAGGTTTATTTATACTTAAGCATGTCTTATTCCTCACCTCAATCAAGTATTAGTCAGCTCAGAACAAAATGTTGGAGCAAAAAAGAAAAGTTGGTCCTTTGCTCTATTTAGTTTTATAGTTATCATCTCATTATGGTCTCATCCCTTAAATTCTTAGTTTTAGTTAATTTCTTTTCTGGCTAGTGTATATCTTTACATAATTTTTGCACATTTTTTTATAACCTGTTTTATTTTTTATTTTTTAAAATTTACATCCAAATTAGTTAGCATATAGTGCAACAATGATTTCAGGAGTAGATTCCTTAGTGCCCCTTCCCATTTAGCCCATCCCCCCTCCCACAACCCTCCTGTAACCCTCAGTTTGTTCTCCATAGTTATGAGTCTCTTCTGTTTTGTTCCCCTCCCTGTTTATATTATTTTTGCTTCCCTTCCCTTATGTTCATCTGTTTTTTTCTCTTAAAGTCCTCATATGAATGAAGTCATATGATTTTTGTCTTTCTCTGACTAATTTCACTTAGCATAATACCCTCCAGTTCCATCCACATACTTGCAAATGGCAAGATTTCATTCTTTTTGATTGCTGAGTAATACTCCATTGTATAGATATACCACATCTTCTTTATCCATTCATCTATTAGTGGACATTTGGGCTGTTTCCATACTTTGACTATTGTTGATAGTGCTGCTGTAAACATGGGGGTGCATGCATCCCTTCGAAACAGCACACCTGTATCCCTTGGATAAATGCCTAGTAGTGCAATTGCTGGGTCCTAGGGCAGTTGTATTTTTAGTTTTTTGAGGAACCTCCATACTGTTTTCCTGAGTGGCTGCACCATCTTGCATTCCCAATTTTTGCACATTTTAAAATATCAGTCTGTTAGCTTCACACAGGAAAAACAGTATAGCCATTGGCAACATAATGCTGCATTTCTAGGCAGTTGCTTTTCTTTATATTAAGTATTTTGAATATCTAATATTTGCAATGTAATAGTAAATTAAAAATTAGGGTAAGAACACATGCTTGTTCCTTGATTCTGCCTATAGTATAGCAACTCCTTTTCATGATATACTCAGGTCTTTTCCCAGGTTAGGAAATTTCTTCAAATAAGGCTTTGGTTATTGCTTCTTTTCTCAGATTTCTGCTTTACTCCTCAGGAATGTCTGTAATCCTTAGGTTTTGTTTTCGGTTATCTGCCTTCAATAATAATCATAAGAAGAACCTTTATCATTTCCATCTTGTGTTTTCTGGGTGTCTCAGGTCTGTCTCTACATACGTCTTATATTTTGTAATAGATAATTTCTATTCCTTAAGTTTTCTGATATGTCTTACTTTTTGCTGCTGTTACCACTCTGGCTTCTTTAAATTTCTTCTTATTGAAGCCACTTTTTCTATAAGGGGGCTGCCAAAATCCTTCTAAAATTTTCTTTTAGTTACTATTGAAAATTATTTGAAAGACCACTATTCCATGGAACCTCTCAGATCAGTAGCTAAATAGTAGATAGAAATAATTAATCCATATCCCAGTTCCAGACACCAAGATGACCTTGATGTAATATGACCCTGTGACTTTGAGACATAGTTTTCTCCTTTGACCATTTGGCTACTTGATATTCTGAATACACAGAACCCACAAAATTAAAATTCCAATAATCATAGCCTCTAAGAAACTATATTTTTTCCCTACTATGCCTATTACTTAATTTGAAGGAATTATATATCGTAGAATGAAATATTTTCTCATTTTCTCTACCATCTACTGTCTGTGCACCCCACACACCCATCAGTGACACAGTTTTCATTTCCAGTTGTTTTCTCAGAGATTCCAGCTCTGAGCAGATACGCTAAGATGGCTGCCAGTGGGGAGGTTGAGGGAGAATGGTGTCCTGACTGCACTTGGTATTTAGGCACGGGAACTTTCAAATATGTTTTTAGGCTCAGTATTGCCACTTCAGAGAGGCCTTCCATATTCACTCAGTCTTCATTTAAAATTTTCTTCATATGAATTTGTATTATAAATCGCAGTACAAAGTAGTATATCCTCAACAAATATTGTTGGCTGGATGAGTGGATGGATGGATGGATGGATGGATGGATGGATGGATAGTTGTTTAGGATTCTCATTGGTGTGGGATTTGTGCTGTTGGTCTGCAGGGCACAGTGTGCTAGTAGAGGGCAGAAGGTCTTCCTACATGTTATTGGATTTTCTCTGCCTTCATAGGAGTTTTGGTGGAAAGTGGTGAGAGACTGTGTCACTGGCTGCGAACCAGATGCCATTTTAACCGCCAGAATGATACTATTTGCCTCCTCTACTCTTTGCCTCCTGCTTTCTGTCAAGCTGTTCTTACCCTCTGTTCTCCCTCTTCAAGTATGCTTGCTCTTGCTTAAAATGCCTCCTTCCACTCACTCTCCATTCATGCCCTGGGCATTTCCTTAGCCACATCTCCATGCCTACCCACTATCTCTTTCTGCTCTGTCAAATGTAAAACATGCTTCTTTAACTTTGGAAGGAATTTATATTTTCTTATCTGTAATTTTCTGGAAATAGTGGAGAGGTTATAGGCTGTGATCAATTTGGGGATATTTAATGGAAGTAAAATGGGTAAGGCAGTATATCCAGAATTCTTCAAATTGATATTTATCTATTTCCATCCATCCTTAGCTATTTTAATACAGATATAACTTTTACTACCAGAAAACTATAGATAGTAATTGATTTTTGGCTTCCTATTTCAGAAGCTACAGATAAAAGGATATTAATTTTAAAGAGGTCACTCAATCAGAAAATGCATTATTCAATTAGTGCAGCGAGAAGAGCAGTGGCCTGGAACTCAGATGGAGGACTAGCCCTGTCTCTGCCACCTTCATTGTATGAGGCCAGGCATTCCTCTGCCGGGGTCTCCGTGCACTTTCACTTTAAAATGACCAAGTTTTCATCACCTTCATGACCTAGGAATCTCCAGTCCTGTGATGTTGATTCTTCTGTGTGTTAGTGCTCCTGTCTGACACCCAAATGTCCCAGAGTGACCTAGCATCGCCATGGATGCTCAGATAATAGTCTAAGAACTGGCATTTGACACTTTCCTGATTATGCATATTATTTCTAAATTGACATTAGTAAACATGGACTCAGTATGTACTTCACAAGGGATGGTTGGAGCCACAGTTCAACACAGCACATTTTAATTCTCTTTTGCGTGAAGGATAAAAAATGAGCACTCCAATTTTGAAGTGACCACCAAAATAGTGTTTGTATCAACTGACCTGTTTGTTTTTTTTCTGGCTTACCTTAAAAGAATCATTATTAAATCTAAATGATCTCTTCCACAGTGACACTAAATATCATCATCTAATTCTCTGTGATTCCCCTACTCAAGAACCAGTGACTTAAGGTCAGAGTGAGGTTAGACTTCTTACCCAGCCCAAGGCTATCTTCTCCCACCCCTGCTAATCTGTACTGTACCCTGCCATGTTTTTCACTCAGTTGGACTCTGTGATATTCCATTAGCAGGTTCTTTGTCACTTTTACACCAGTATTTATACTTTTCCATCCAGCCTTATTGGTAGGCAAGGCTAATATGACTAATAAAATTGCAAGATATTTAAAGTATACAATGTGATGATTTAATATACATATATTTTGTGAAATCATGGGCACATGGATTCCCTCCTGTTGAGTTAATGAGCACATCTGTCCCCATCACCTCACACTTACCTTTTTTTTCCCTTTATTGGTGAGAACACTTTAAGTTCTACCCTATTACCAAATTTCAGTTACAAAATACAGTGTGATCACCTATGGTTCCCATGGTATACATTAGACCCTCAGACCTTATTTATCCTATGGCTGAAAGTTTGTACCCTTTTACCAATCTCTCCCTAATTCCCCCAATATTTATACTTTGGTGTTCACCTGGTATCCTTTTTTTTTTCTTCTTCTTCTCAGAATCTTTGTCATTCTTCAGAACCATTAATTTACATTAAAATTTTTTTATTGGGTTATTTATTTTGAGAGAGAGAGAGACAGAGTGTGAGCGGGAGAGGGGCAGAGAGAGGGAGACACAGAATCCGAAGCAGGCTCCAGGCTCTGAGCTGTCAGCTCAAAGCCTGATGCGGGGCTCGAACCTACAAACCATGAGATCATGACTTGAACTGAAGTTTGATGCTCAACCGACTGAGTCACCCCGGTGCCCCAGTTTACATTTTAAACCCCTTGTTATTACTTCATAAAATAGAATCTCCACAACTCAACTGAAACTCCTTGCCTTTATTCATAGAACTTGGTCTAACCTGCCCCTAGAAATTATATGCATACGTGTTTTTTCACCCTTGATAGACTGCAATCTCTTTCTCTTTTTAAATAGATTTTATTTTTAGAGACATTTTAGATTTAGAGCAAAAATGAAAGGAGGACGCAGAGATTTCCCATATGTTCCTGACCCCCACACGTGCATAGCCTTCTCCTTTATCAACATCTCTCACGAGAATGCTATACCTGTTGCAGTTGATAACCCTGAATTGACACATTAACTTACCCAAGGTCTATAGTTGACATCAGGGTTCACTCTTGGTATTGTACATTCTGTAGCTTTGGACAAATGTATCATGAGCTGTATCCACCATTATAGTATCGTATAGAATGGTTTCACTGGCCTAAAGATCCTGTGTGTTCTGCCAACTCATTCCTCTCTGTCCCTGGCAGCCACTGATGTTTTTATAGTCCCCATCGTTTTGCCTTTTCCATAACGTAATAGAGTTGGAATCATGCAAATAAGTAGCCTTTTCAAAATGGCTTCTTCCACCTCGTCATATGAATCTCAGGTTCCTCCGCATCTTTTCGCCGCTCAGTTGCTCACTTCTTAGCAGTGAATATTATTCCATTGTCTGAATGTACCACAGTCTATCCATTCACCTGATGAAGAACATCGTGGTTGCTTTCAACTTGGAGCTATTATGGATAGAACTGTTATGAACATCAGTGTGCAGGTTTTTGTGTGGACATAAGTTTTCAACTACTTTAGGTAAAAGGACTGCTGTTGCTGGACCATATGGTGAAGTATGTTTAGTTTGTAAGAAAATGCCAAACTGTCGTCCACAGTGGCTGTAGTATTTTACATTGCCACCAGCAATGAATGGAACTTCCTGTCCTACCAGCATTTGGTATTGGCAGTGTTTCAGACTTGGCCATTCTAGTAGATGTATAATGGTATCTCGTTGTGTTAATGTGCATTTTCCTAATGACAAACGATGTGGAACATCTTTTCAGATGCTTATCTGTCATGTGTGGTTGTGTTGTTTGCTTTCTTATTGTTGACGTTTCAGAATTCTTTGTGTATTGTGGATAACAGTCTTTTGTCAAGTATTTCTTTGTATATAATTTTCTCTAAATCTGTGACTTATCTCTTCATTCTTTTGAAAATGCTTTTCACAGAAGAGAAATTTTTAATTTTAATGAAGTCTAGCTTCTCAATTATTTCTTTCAGGGATCATGCACTTGGTATTGCATCTAAAATATCATTACCAAACCCAAGGTCATCTAGATTTTCTTATGTGCCATCTTGTAGGAGTGTTACAGAGATGTATATCTGTGATCCATTTTGAGTTAATTTTTGTGAAGAGTATATGGTATGTGTCTAGATTTATTTATTTTTTAAATGTTTATTTTGTATGTGTGTGAGAGAGAGAGTGTGTGTGCACACATGTTAATGAGGGAGGGGCAGAGAGAGAGGGAGAGAGAGAATCCCTAGCAGGCTACACACTGTTATCACAGAGCCCCATGTGGGTCTTGATCCCATGAACCGTGAGATCATGACCTGAGCCAAAAACAGGAGTAAGACTCTTCACCTACTGAGCCATCCAGATGTCCCAGTGTCTAGACTTACTTTTTGCACGTGAATGTCCAGTTGTTCCAGCACCATTTGTTGGAAAGACTTACATTTTCACCATTGTGTTGCCTTTGCCCCTTTGTCAAAGATAAGTTGACTGTATTTGCATGGGTCTGTTTTTTAACTTTCTGGTCTGTTTAGTGATCTGTTTTCTTTCAGCAGTGCCCCACTATCTTGATTACCATAATCTCTTGAAATCCAAGATCTTATTGTTTGCCTTTTTTTTATATTTTCAGGAGCACTTATAATAAAAACTTGGCTATTGAGCACTTCAGTAATATAGGTTAAATTAAATACTGTAAGTACATGGGTGCATTACAATGGTACAGCTAAGTGGTTAAGAACATGGAGAAGAGGACAACCTGTGTTTGAATCTGGCTCTGCTTCTTTAATAGCAGGGTAGGGTAATCATTACACCTACTTCATGAGGATGTTGATAAAATCACCATACTCTTATTCTCCCAGCACAGTATCTGACACAAGGCAAATGCTTTATAAATGTTGCCATCACTGTCATTATTTTATTCAGGATTCAATAAATTAGGTTTCATGTGTCATTATTATCTTATAGATATGCATTATTTTATGCAAGCCCTTTATTTTTTATATTTTTTATGTTTATTTACTTCTGAGAGAGAGAGAGAGAGAGAGAGAGAGAGAGAGAGAGAGAGAAGCAGAGCACAAGTGGGGGAGGGGCAGAGAGAGAGGGAGACACAGAATCTGAAACAGGCTCAAACTCACGAACCGTGGGATCATGACCTGAGCTGAGGTTGGACACTTAACTGACTGAGCCACCCAGGCGCCCCAATTATGCAAGCTTTTTATTTTTATAGATGGAATGACTTGTTTTACTTTAGCTTCTTCCAGTGGTTAGTGACGCCAGTCAGTTTGTGTGTGTGTGTGGGGGGGGGGGTTTGCACGCAGATCTTCTTTACTACTACACCAGCTTTATATGTGTTTCGTGTAGTATTAAATAAGGTCTTTTGATCCCTTTTCCGGCTGTAAAGAGATTTCTCTCTTAATTTCTATGATTGTTATTTCTTTATCTATTTTGTTCTCTATTGTCCTAATCTTATTATAGGTAAATTAGAAGTCCAGAAATGTTGGGAATCTAATATCTCCATTATTGTCTTTATTCACTGAGTTCTTTGAGAATTTACTGAGTGCATCTTTACTTCTGCATGATGTGTTCACTGCCTTTGTGAGTTTTGTCTCTACTTAATCTATCATGATTTCAGATTATTTGCCCCAATGACTGTATATGTACCACTTTCATTTGAACCATATGTTTATTTCCTTAGGGAGTGCCTGTTTTGAATTATACTCCCTTTTTCTTAGACTGAGGAAAGTTTTAAAATTAATAAAATCTAAGTATTTACACTATGAGATTATAATCAAGACATAGGTGCAGTGGACAGTGTCCAAAGCTGATATGGTGCTGTGTAATTTGCTTGGATGTTCACATCCTAATTTTGAACCCAGTAGATATTTTTGCTGTTGAACTTAACCTACTGTGTTAAAGAGTAGATTAAAAATCTGATCTTTGGGGCGCCTGGGTGGCTCAGTCGGTTAAACGTCCGACTTCGGCTCAGGTCATGATCTTGCGGTCTGTGAGTTCCAGCCCTGCGTCAGGCTCTGTGCTGACAGCTCAGAGCCTGGAGCCTGCTTCGGATTCTGTGTCTCCCTCTCTCTTTGACCCTCCCCCGTTCATGCTCTGTCTCTCTCTGTCTCAAAAATAAATAAATGTTTAAATAAAAAAAATAGTTAAAAAAATCTGATCTTTGTTGTAGGCAGCAGATACAGTAAGTTAGTAATTTAACATTTTCTTCTAGATCTTAAGAAGGAGATCTGTGTAAGGGAGAGAGGGAGAAAAGGCTGAATCTCAGTCATCATCTGAGAGAAAAAGTGTAGGTAGAAGATGGTGGAGATGAATTTCACAAAATTTATCAGCATGTATACTGAAAGTTTGCCTTTAAGGAAATGATCCTTAGTAAGTCTGTGATTGTTGTATTAGAAAATGCACTTCTTTTGCTCTGAGATTCAGTGATCCTTTAAAACATTATAAATCCCCTTAGCAAATTTCTTCTTCACTCATCTTAAAGTGGGTTGCAGCACTGGCATATTTATAATACTGGGCTTCTGCTGGGACCCAAATATGGCATGTAGCCTTTTTTTCTAAGGTAATAACTCTTTCTAATCTTCTGGAAGTATATGACAAGCAGAACCATCATTGTTCTTCTAACGACCAGTGTTCAAATTAGGCAACTGAAATCCCAAATATGAGAAACATTCAGTTGGTTTAGCGTCGCTGCAACAAAAAACAAATGCATGCAGTTGTGATCATGAAGGATTGATTGGTCTACCTGTTTAGAGACCAGAACTCTCCTTTGGTCTTTATTGAAAATATCTTAACTTCACCTACATTAGGAATATTCTTCAGTTGCCTAAAAATTGAATTAGGCTACAGGGAAAGGGAACTTCTTGGGGGTCGGATTAGTCTGATACTGCAGCCCTTCATTTATTGTTCATGTGTGAGCCTTTCCTGCACAGCCAACCACATTAACCAAAACTACACTGGTCACCAAAGTGCAGGAGGAATGGAACACAATTTGTGTGCTTCAGGCACTCATATAGTCTCTGATTGCATCTGTGGATCTCAGGGACCAGGGCAATGTGGATTTTAGGCCGCTTAGTTCCCAGTAGTTACTGAGCTACTCCCAATTTGTTCCCTGATCTATTTTAAGGATGAAAGTGTAGACAAATTAAAGAGCATTCAGGCAAGAGGAAGAAAGTGATTAAAAGGATGGAGAGCTCTTTTAACAAGAAACCAATAATGTGTAGCTTAGTTCAACAACAGTAAGCAGAGCTCATGATAATGATATATAAATATTTGAAAAATATAAACAGGAAGGAGCAACATTGTTTAATGCAATTCAGCTGAAGGTACCCAAGAGCAAAGCAAAGTACTTATAAAAGAGATATTCAAAATAAACACAGAAAATAATTTTCTAAAAGAAAATAAGGGGCTACATTGTAGGAAAGCATTGCAACTACACTAGAAAATATGGAACAAGGACACAAAGAGCAAGGAATTTACCAATGGAAAAACCATTCTGATATTCACTAACTCACCAAATTTCTTTTTGTTATTTACATATTTAATATTTTCTTTGTTTCCATATATTCATTTATTCTTTTATTCATTTATTCAACACATATTTCCTTGCACCTTTCAGTGTTTCACGAATTGGGAGACACAGGCATTAACATACTGATTAGGGTGATGCTAGTGTCTGTAATAAATAACCTGAAATTTCTATAGTTTAACACAGTAAAAGTTTAGTTCTCACATGAAGTCTTTTTTTTTTTTTTCAACGTCTTTTATTTTTTATTTTTGGGACACAGAGAGACAGAGCATGAACGGGGGAGGGGCAGAGAGAGAGGGAGACACAGAATCGGAAACAGGCTCCAGGCTCCAAGCCATCAGCCCAGAGCCTGACGCGGGGCTCGAACTCACGGACCGCGAGATCGTGACCTGGCTGAAGTCGGACGCTTAACCAACTGCGCCACCCAGGCGCCCCACATGAAGTCTTAATCAAATATTTGTTACTGACAGAACGATGAAGGTTGGGAGTGTGTGGTTGAAGGGGCTAGAACCATGTACTGTTTCAGAGATCCAGGCTGTGGAGATGCCCAAGTTCACTGTTATCTTCCTTATCCAGCTGGAAGACCAAAAGAAGACTGGGGAAGAGATAGCCCCTCCTTAAACATACTGGCTCAAATTATTTTCAATCTACTTTGATTTTTTTAATGAATGAGTATGACTAGCTGATCAAAACGGACCCAACTCCCTGCCCTCTTGGAGTGTACAGCCATTTGGAGGAAACAGACAATAGTAAGATAATAACTCAAATAAACATTTTATCAAAAGGTGATACACATGATAGAAAATAAAGCCAGGAAGAAAGACTGTCAGGGCTGGGAGTGCATTTTTAAATGGGTTGTCTGGAATGACCGCAATGAAAAAGAGGTATTTGAGCAATGACTTAAATGAGGTGAGAGTGTGAACTGAGTAAAATCCAATGGGAAAACATTTACAACAATGGAGTAGCAGCAAATGTAAAGCCCATGAGGTGATACCATGCCTGGCATGTTTAAGGAGCAAGAAGGTGGCTAACAGAATGGGAGCAAAGTAAGCAAAGGAAAGAATGGTAGGATAAGAGATCAGAGCGGTAATAGGGCCCCATCATACAGAGGTCTTACGAGTAACTGTGAGGATTTTGGCTTTTATTTTGAGATACAGGGGAAGTAATTAGTGGGTTTTCAGCAGAGGAGCAAAACGTTTTGATTTATATTTTAAAAGGCTTACTGTAGTTGCCGTGCTGACAATAGATTGTGGTGCAGTAAGGGCGCAAGCAGGGAGACCGTTAGAAAGCTTTTTCAGTAATTGAGGTGAGAAATGGTGGCAGCTTACACCAGAGGTGTTGAGAAGTGGTTGGATACTGGATATATTTTGAAGGTAGAGCCAAGAGGATTTGCTGATGGATTGTTGAGGAAATGCAGAGGAAGAGAGGAGTCCAGGTGATGCCAAGATTTGAAGCCCAAAAGACTAATTGGAAGGATAGGGTTTTCATTAATTGAGATGAAGGAGGCAGTGGGGAAATCTCATTTAGATGTTGGTGGAGAATATCCAGAACTTGATTTGGGTTGACTTGCAAATATCAAAGTTGACATGACAAATAGGCGATTAGATGTATAAATCTGGTATTCAGTGAAGGGTGGGCTGGAATTGGTGTATATAAGGAATAGGTCCAAACATGGAGCCCCACCTGAGGTGTTCCAACCTTTAGAGTTTGGGGAGATGGGGAGGAAGCAGCAGAAGTGAATGGAAAAGAATGACCAGAGAAAGAAAACCCGGAGAGTCTGATGTCAGGGAAGCTACCAAGTAAGAGAAATATTTCAAGAAAGACTAGGCCACAATCTCAAATGCTGATAGTAAGTCAGGTAAAATGAGAAGTGGAAATGTAGTTGTGAAGAGTTTGGATGAGAAGGAAGTCATTGGCCATCTTGACAAGGGAAGTCATTGGCCATCTTGACAAAAGCAGTTTAATGTAGTGATGGAGGGAGACTGTGATTGGATTGAGGTAAAGAGAAACTGGGAGGAGACTAATATGTATAAGTGGCTTACTTAAATATTTTGAGGGTTTTTGAGAGTGGTAATTATAACAGGAAGTGAGAACTAGAAAGAATTTTTCTAAGTGAGAAAGGTAATTACATTTGTGGAAAGATTGGGGAAAAATTATGAGGCAAGACAAAGAAGGAGAATTAATAAAGGACAATCTTAGGTCAGTGAGTAAGGCGGGGTCAGGTGTACCAGTGGAGAGGTCAGACATTCATAGGAGTTTACATTGTTTCATCCAGAATAGTGTAGGGTAAGGGAGCAAATGCATGGTGGGCTTGTGGGAGTTCCCTTTGAACTGCTTCATTTTTTCCCCTCAGGGAAATGAGGAGCAAGGTCATTAAGAAGAAAGAGGAGAAGATGTGAAATCATCAATCTGGAGAATGAGCTAGTGAATGGAAAAGGCAAATCTTCCCAGGGGGTTCCAAGGACCCCTTGAAGTTAATGGATACTTATGTTTATATATCTATATATTTATAAACATACATATATTTATAAAGCATTCAACCTGATGTGTGTTTTTATCCGGTCATACTACCAGTGTGTATGTCCATGGCATACATGGAGATTTGTCTCCAGTGAGGTTGGCAGTATTTCTTGGTGAGTGTAATGGCATGAGACACAGTGTTAAGGGAATTTAGTATGTGGGCAAGAATGATTATAATTTCACATCATACACTCTAACTGGGTGAGGTGAGAGTGATGGCATGAGGACTTATGTAGGATAGTAAAAAAGATGGAAGATCAGTGTATTTGCAGATTTTGGGTTATTATATTATTAAAACAGATGCCCTACAAACACTGGAGCTGGTGGTCAGAGAGTGGAATCCTTGAAGCTGAGAGAATGGAGTGGTGACAGTTGCTGATAATGAGAAGGTCTGATCCACATTGGCCATGAGTTGCTAAGGATGGCTGCAGAACAAAACCATTTGAGTAGAGAAGATCAAAGAATGGAGAGGTTGAGGTACTGGGATCATCCAACTTGTTTAAATTCTGAGAATTTTGGCATGGACAGTATTAGACGATGTGACATGGAGCCAGAAGGTAAAATCTAATAGCCATGACCTGCACTCTGATTTTTTGCAAACACATCAGTTAAATTTTCTTTTTTGACAGTCTGGTAGGGGTAATCTCTGAGTTTTTGTTGAGATGAAAGTGTTTTTATTTTGACCCCACTTTTCAAAGATGCTTTTAAAAGGCTATACAATGCTAAGCTGATAATATGTTCTCTCAACATCTTAAAACTATTGCTGTATCGTCTTCTGACTTTCATGGTTGCTGTTGAGAAGCCAGTTAAGTTGAGAAACCTTCCATCCATTGTAGGTTAGCTTTTTTCTTGATAGCTGTTCTTCAAAACTTCTCGTTTTTTTTTTTTTTTTTTCATTCTTCAGTTTCACTAGAATTTAACCAAGTGCAGGTTTCCCAACTTTCTGATTCAGGAGATTGGTATCTTTCATCAGTTCTTGACAATTCCCGTGCATTGCCTCTCCAAATAGTCATCCCTTCTCCCATTTTCTTTTAGTTGTCATGACTCCATGTTGGAACTTCTCATTCTATTACCATTTTCTACAAACTTCTCTTTCCTATTTCTTAACACTTTATATATATGTACTTTTATTTCCTCTATTTTTCTCAGCTTTATTTTTCAGTGTTCTAGTTTTCTTTTCAGCTGTGTATAACAATCTTTTCAACTATTTTATTTTTAATTTCTATAGATTTATTTAGTTCTTTATCAGTTATGTCTGGGCTATTTTGTTGGCCTGTATCTTTTTTTTTTTTTTTTTTTTTTGCTTCTTGTCAATCTTCTCTGTTATTTCTTTAAATATATTTAACATGTGTGATTTATAATTTCTCTGTCTAATAAATCTAGGTACACTGATTGAATGCTTGCCCTTGACCACTTATTTATTCATTTATAAGATGATTTAAAAAAAATATGAGTTTATCTACCTTTAATTTTGGTCCTTAGATATTTCTAGGGTAATTCTTGAGGCTGAATGTAAATTTTCTTTACAGAAGATTTACATATACTGCTTTTAGATAGCTGGGTGGGGGGTGCTTAGTGCCCCAGAAGTGCTTTAAATTATACTTTAAGTTTGTGTTTTGTTTGATGGACGAAGGCACAAATGTGTAAATCCTACTTTCAAACAAGAGTATTAACTTGAAAATTGCTTTTTAAAATTCTAGTGGTTAACATACAGCATTATATTAGTTTCACGTGTACAATACAGTGATTCAACAATTCTATACATCACCCGGTGCTCATCACAAGTGTGTGTTTTAGGGGTGCCTGGGTGACTCAGTTGGTTAAGCATCCAACTTCAGCTCAGGTCATGATCTCACAGTTCATGAGTTTGAGCCCCGAGTCTGGCTCTGTGCTGACAGCTCAGAGCTTGGAGCCTGCTTCAGATTCTGTCTCTCCCTCTCTCTGCCGCTCCCCCACTCGCACTCTGTGTCTCTCTGTCTCTCAAAAATGAATAAACATTTAAAAAAATTTAAAAGCAAACAAAAAAACAAGTGAACTTTTTAATCCCCATTAGCTATTTCACCCATCCCCCCACCCACCTCCCTCTGGTGACCATCAGTTTCTTACCTGTAAGAGTCTGTTTTTTGTTTTGTCTCTCTTTTCTTCCTTTGCTCTCTTGTTTTGTTTCTTAAGTTCCACATATGAGTGAAATCATATGGTATTTTTCCTTTCTGATTCATTCTCCTTAGCATTATGTTCTCAAGCTCCACCCATGTTGTTGCAAATGGTGAGATTTCATTCAAGAAATCTCATGGCTGAATAATATTCCATTATACACACACACACACACACACACACACACACACACATACACACATACACACACACACACACCCCACATCTTCTTTATCTATTGTCTGTTGATGGACACTTGGACTGCTTCCATAAGTTGAATATTGCAAATAATGCTGCTATTAAGATAGGGGTGCTTGTATCCCCTGAATTAGTGTTTTTCTATGCTTTGGGTAAATACCCAGTAGTGCTAATACTGGATCATAGGGTAGTTCTATTTTTAGCTTTTTAAGGAAGATCCATACTATTTTCCAGAGTGGCTACACCAAAACTGGTTCAGTTTCCCACTAACAGTGCAAGAGGTTTCCTTTTTCTCCACATCCTCAACACCTGTTGTTTCTTGTTTTTATTTTGTTTTATTTTATTTTATTTTGTTTTATTTTATTTTATTTTATTTTATTTATTTTTTTAATTTTAGCCATTCCAACAGGTTTGAGGTGATATCTCATTGTAGTTTTGATTTGCATTTCCCTGATGATGAGTGATGTTGAGCATCTTTTCATGTGTCATTGGCCATCTGGATGTCTTCTTTGGAGAAATGTCTGTGCATTTCTTCTGCCCATTTTTTAATTTGATTATTTGTTTTTTGGGTGTTGAGTTGTGTAAGTTCCTTATATATTTTGGTTGCTAACCCTTTATTAGATATGTAATTTGCAAATATCTTCTCCCATTCTGTAGGTTGCCTTTTAGTTTTGTTGATTATTTCCTTCATGGTACAGAAGATCTTTATTTTGATGTAGTCCCAATAGTTTATTTTTGCTTTTGATTCCCTTGCCTCAGGAGACATAGCTAGAAAATGTTGCTTTGGCCAATGTCAGGGACATTACTTCCTGTGCTCTGTTCTAGGATTTTTGTAGTTTTAGGTGTCACACTTAAGTCTTTAATCCATATTGAGTGTATTTTTATGTATGCTATTTGTTATGTAATCTTTTATTTAAAATTTATCAAAAGTCTTTCTCCCACTTCCTCCACCCATAGCCAAAGCTGAGAACTATATTCCCAGTGGGTTGTCATGTGCCCTGTGGGATCCAAGATTCCCACAGGGGGTTTTAAATCTGATCTTCCACTTTGTTTCCTTATTTGCATGGCTTACTAAAACTCAGCTCCTAGGCCACTGATAATTAGCATATGGATTCAGGAAAAATTCTATTTAATTACTTACTTACTCATGTGAATCCTTTTTTCCCCCTAATATCTGAAACACTCCTTTACTCTTCTGCTAAAATAGCTATGCATTAAAATGGCTTTTTGATATATTTTTAATTGTGCTGAACTGGGTATAGTAGAGTGGTATGTTCTGGAAAAATTTATCAAACTTACAGTAAGAATTGTAAGTCCCATGGTGGTGGCTCACCTTTTAGTTTGCTTTTTAAGAACTCTTTATATATTATGGATAGCAATTTGTGGCCATATATTTCAAGTTATATTTTCCTAATTTGTTGTTTCTAGTTTTAACTTTGTTAATGATGCTATGTTTTTCTTCCTAATATAGACCTTTTAAATTTTTATGTAGTCAAATATATTGATCTTTCCTTTTATGTTCTCTGCTTTTGAAGTTATGCCTAGAAATTTTTCTCCATCGATATCATAAAACAATTCACCAGTATTTCTTCTAGTTTTTCCTTAAATTTATTTCAACAGCCCAGTTCCTTCACAGAATATGAATGAGTTTTTATACATAAACATGTACATGTATATAAAGATATATTTATGTATATATACATATGTATACATAATGTGCATATGCGTACATAAACATATATATTTTAAAACTTTCTTTTCAATTTATTTATAGAATATGTATTTATAAATGTACTTAAACACTAAAAAGTTTATTTAGTTTAGGTCATATTGAGTAGTTCCATGGCAAGTCCTTTGATTTCAGTTTTTTTCTCCTTTATTCATTAGTATGCATTTGTTTGCTATTTAAAAAGTTTTTTTTTAATGTTTTATTTATTTTTGAGAGAGAAAGAGAGAGAGAGAGGGAGCCACAGAATCTGAAGCAAGCTCCAGGCTCTAAGCTGTCAGCACAGAGTCCAATGTGGGGCTGCAACTCATGAACTGCGAGATCATGACCTGAGCTGAAGTTGGACGCATAACTGACCGAGCCACCCAGGTGCTCCGCATTTGTATGATATTTAAGAAATGTTGAGGTTTGGGATGTCTGGGTGGCTTGGTCGGTTAACACTCCAATTCCTTATTTCAGCTCAGGTCATGATCTCATGGTTCTCAGGATCGAGCCTTGTATCAGGCTCTGCACTGGGTATGGAGCCTAAGCTTCTCTCTCTCTCTCTCCCCCCCTTCCCTGCTTATGTGTGTGCTCCCTCTCTCTCAAAAATAAATACTAAAAAAATAGGGTTGCGCTACTTTTCTTTAAGCATTAAGGATCCAAAATGAAAAAAAAAATTGTCAAACATATCAGAGCCCTAAATCTAGGTGCACAGGCAAGTGAACAGGCGATTATGATGGAGTATGATACATTCTTTAGGGAAAGAAGACTTGGCATGGAAACCTATATAGCAGATATATCGAATTTAGACAGTGAAACCTGGGAAGGCTTCCTGGAAGACAGAATTTTCAGTATGCATTTGTGATGTGTGTTCCTGGAGATGGTGGGGAAAGAGGTCAAGAGAGAGAAAGCCAGCCCGAGACAACCATGTGTGATGTCTGCAGCGAGAGAAAGCATGAGTTATTTGAGAAACTGAAAAACTAGTCCCCCTCAGGGAGGTAGATGATGATAAGCACATGTTCCTGTTTGATCAAATTTTCTTTTTTCATATAGCTTCATGGCTGTAGCCTTTTTCATACTGCATAGAAGGGAGAAAAGCCTGGTGAGAGAGAGGCTGATTATGAGGGTATTATGATGTAGGTGAGAAATAATTGTGGCCTAATGAGAGAAAGCACAGTGAATGGGGAAGGACCGTGGGAATTTTAGAGGCAGATGGATGAATTTCATGATCATGAGATGGTTAAGGTGAGAGAAAGGAAGAGGAGTCATGGTTGTCAGCCCAGCCTGTTTCTTGAACTACTGGTTGATAGAGTTGCCATTTTCTGAGATAAGCAATAGAAAGAAGAAAGGATTGTTTCTATGGGAGAAAGCCAATCTACTTTAGGCCAAGGACCACCACCAATGGCCTCTAATATCTTTCCTTGATGATTATCCAAAACATTGTATTTAAATATGTTGTAACTTGGGAGTGCCTGAGTGGCTCAGTTGGTTAAGCATCCGACTTTGGCTCAGGTCATGATCTCATGGTTCATGAGTTCAAGCCTCATGTTGGGCTCTGTGCTAACAGCTTGGAGCCTAGAGCCTGCTTTGGTTTCTATGTATGCCTCTCTCACTGTTCCTCCCCTGCTTGCTCTCTCTCTCTCTCCTTCTCTCAAAAATAAATAAAGATTAAAAACAATTTTTAGGGACGCCTGGATGGCTTAGTCGGTTGAGCGTCCGACTTCAGCTCGGGTCATGATCTCACGGTTCGTGAGTTCGAGCCCCGCATCAGGCTCTGTGCTGACAGCTCAGAGCCTGGAGCCTGCTTCCGATTCTGTGTCTCCCTCTCTCTCTGTCCCTCTCCTCCTCATGCTCTCTTTCTCTCAAAAATAAATAAACGTTAAAAAAAATTAAATATGTTGTAACTTGGTATACAAATCGTGGGCACTGAATACACACCCACCTACCTCTGCCACTTACAAACATCTTGCTGCTGAGCAAATCAGCTGCTCTAAACCTCTGCTTCCTCCTTTTTGTTGAATGCATATAATAATAAAGACCTTGCTGTTGTGGAGGGTGGACACACCACCCAGTATCTGACGCCTAACCGGTATTTAATAAATGGTAATGATTGATAATATTAAGCCTCCAAAGCTATTTCTCACAGTCTGTAGTCACCTGTGTATGTGTCTCATTCTGTGAGGGCAGGGGCATTTCCTCTGTTACCCTCACAATAATTAACAAAGACATACATAATGTAGGACCAAGATATATGGCATGAATGAATGTTTACAGCATGAGGTTGCTAAGACAAGTAGAACTACTGTAGAAAACAGACTTGTTTCAACTGACTTATTTCCTACTGTGAACTGTAAAGTGCTGAGAGGCACTCTCTCCTACCCTGGATTTTTCCAGCTTGAACTACAATGATTTTAAATACGTTCACCAGTTCTATTCTCCCTGTGAGTAGTAATGTTGGTGGTTTTGCATAAATCAGAGATGTAGTAGGGAATGTTTTAAGTGGCGTTGGTACACAATGATTTCACAAATGTGCTTTAATTTTTATTGAATATCATCTGATTAGCAATTTTGGTTTTGTTTTAGCCTCGTGAATATTTATTCCAGCAAAAATGAGCACAGTAATTTCTGATGGAAATAGTATCCACCTGAGTTTGCCGGTGTCTAGATGGAAAATTAGCCTTCTTTGTGGGAGGGACTGTTGGTGGCCTTTGGGTTGGAAGATGCTTGCGCTGACCAACCTTTGGAGAGCCACAGATTGTCTCCACTAAGGGGGAGATTCCTCAGCCTCCTTTTTCCGGATCTACCTGGGGGGCCTGGAAGCTACTGCGAAGACTGGAATAGGGAAGCTGGTGGGGCTGGCTCTTTTTAACTCTGCTTGTGTGGTTGTCTGACTGATGCCAGTTTTGGGTACACGTGTGGATGGAAAGCATTTCTGCCTTTAAGGTCAGGCCTTTCTGGATCCCAATCCCATTTCTGCCATTTTCTCTGTTTGTAGTCTGGAAATGGTTCTGTATGTTCTTTGCATCCGTGTTATTGTTACTTTGTTTTGCGTGTGTGTGCGTGCACCCATGTACACATGTGCTTGTGCTAAACTTTTAAGACACAGCATTCATCACCCAAGTGGGTAATACACGTTGCTCCTTGGGGATCTCATTGAATTTGTATTGTGCTTCCATTTCCAAGGGCTGTGAAATTCCAAAACTTTACCTAAGATTTTTACAAAATTTCTATGTTGAATGTCCTCATGTTCACCCCTACCTTTAGTTCCCGTGCTTATGGCGATTGCTGCTGTCTTATCCTGCATTCATCAGAATGTGAAACTCAGGCATTTGCATGCATGTGCAGTGCGAGCATGGTAAACATTGTGGTATTATATGGGCACAACACTGTTCGTGGGCCTTCACACGGCACTCCTTTATCCGCATCTTCTCCCATTCATGGGGCCTCTCCTTAATGGGATCCACCTACCCGAACAATGAGCAGGGTTATATGCTTCCTTTTCTGGTTTCCTTTTACTTCCTTCCCTTTTTTTCTGTCTCTCTCACTCAGGCACATACTCACATAGTCACACATGCTTGCGCACACACACACACACACATGCACACACACACACGTCTCATACAAGGTTGATGATACTGTATCAGTTGATTCTTGATTTGCAAATATTTGCAATTGACTATGTGCAGAAATTAATCAACAAACAGCTTGATGCAAATTTATATTAGTCTTTCCTTTGCTTTGCTTTTTGAAGACCAAAGAATAGCTATCCAAAGGTAGCTTTGGGCTGCAGCTGTCTGGACTCTGGACACATTGTGTCAGCAAGGCTTAGGTAGTTGGTGTGATCCAAGTGGCCTGGGAAATAAAGGCCTTGCCGTTAGCTTTAGAGTTGTGTCTTTCCGGATCAGGGTTTTCCTAGTGGCCTGGTTTTCTGAGAGCTCAGCACAGCTCATTCCTCTGTTGTCTGCCACAGACTCCAGGCTCATCTGAAGGCCAAGGTAGCGCAAGTCCGATTGCTGGGAAAGTAGCCTGACAGAAGGGCTACAATTAAGGGGAAGCTCAGCCACCAGGTAGGCAGTGAGAGAGAAGATAGGGGCATGACACTGGGGAGAAGTGGCATTACCAAAATGTGGAAGGGAACCCAAAAATGCAGGAAGAGATGCCGAAGAGAAAAAAAAATGCTTAATCTGCTCCTTGGAAAAGGACTGGTCTCTTTTCTTGCTGTGTGTGCGGTCCATGCTGTGCTGCAGGTACCGAGCCTGGGCCACTCAAGAGAGAGTGGTCTGGGTTATGTGCACCTCCCTCATTTGAGCACCAGCCATGTGAAGGAGCTGTAGTCTGTCCGACTGTCTCTGTCAACCTAATACATCGTTTGTGTTGGGGCACTTAACTCTACCATAGCTAATCCCAAAGGTCCCTTCCACCTTAAAGAATTGAACTCCTCCAGGATTCCAGACTTCCTCTTAACAGTTTTTTTGGATGAAAATGTCTATGGCTATGATGTCCTTTTGATGTTGCTAACTATCGCTAGAAATGCCTAGGTTTATTATTTTACAATCTCAAGATCTTCTTTTTCTTTATTTTATACTAAGTTACAAATGAGAAAAAAATGAAGTATTACAAATATCTTAGCTCAGAATAGCAGAGGAAGTGTAATTGTGAGAAACGTGAGGTGAGACGGTGTAAACATATCTCAAACAGAAACTACTGTTCTCCTGATAAGCAGTTTCTGCTCTGTTTCTGTAGAGACAATCAATACATTTTTTGGAGGCAAGGAATGATTTTTTTTTTTTTTTGGTCATATGAGAAGTTGCTTTCCAAGAATAGTCATTTAGTGCCTTTTATAAATCCCTCAGTCCTTTATCTTGATATAGAAATACTAGTAGATACACATGTATAAGCTAATATTTGGGGAACTAAAAAAAGAAAAATGATATAGTCAAAGGGAGAACAAATCCCTCCCAGCTCTCCTCTATCATTTAGGTGTGATGTGCCTACTGGTTCCATCATGGAAATTTAATCTCCATTTTACAACATAGCTGGCAGAGTGAAGAATCCTAATTCAAAAAGGTGCGAGTTCTAGAGTGGGCTGGCTGGCCTGGGAGATGACTCACCTGGACTTCCAGGAAGGAATCCTCTACCTCCTGTTCAGAGACAGTCTTCTGTTCTTACATGGAGATAGTGAAGAAGTCGTCCCTTTTATCAACAGGAAATAAAACTTTTCTCAATCTGACTTTCGTAGATAGGGAAGCTAAGTTGACATTTTCTGGTTGAGACTTTCATCAGTGAATTGAGGGATGGCTTGAAGGAAAAGATCGTTAGACCGAGTCAGAATCATTCCGTGTTCCCATCCCATGCAGTTTATGGCTCCACGATCCCAGGAAATCATCTACATTCTAGTCGCATTAGTAACATGGAGAGTTGCCTCGTCTATTTCATGGGAGTTTTCATGGGGATCCATGACAATAATATGAAAGAAGAAAACAATTATTCATTTGAAATAATGAAGTAATTTTTAAAAATGTATATATTTAGGAAAATATAATAATTTTATGATTTTACGAGGATATGCAAATACTTCCAACATTAATACATTTATTATAAAGCATAGGAAAATTCCCATTAACTGTTACTAAATATATATTTTAAATCATGATTTGCTGAACAAACATAAAAACTATGACTCTAGCAGATGGTGAGAGGGAACGATGTTCTAGACTAGATTTTTTTTTTTTTTTTAACGTTTATTTATTTTTGGGACAGAGAGAGACAGAGCATGAACGGGGGAGGGGCAGAGAGAGAGGGAGACACAGAATCGGAAACAGGCTCCAGGCTCTGGGCTGATGGCTCAGAGCCTGACGCGGGGCTCGAACTCACGGACCGCGAGATCGTGACCTGGCTGAAGTCGGACGCTTAACCGACTGCGCCACCCAGGCGCCCCGACTAGATTTTTAAAAAAGACCAAAATATGAATAGGCTTGAGTAGCGAACTAAATTAAATATAATCATTGATGGATAAATATAAAGTCGTAGAGTGAGGTTCAAGGAAACAACACAAAGATAGGATGGCCTGAGACACAGGTAGTTAATGAGTGTTCAAATACTGCAAGACAAACGCGAGCTAAGAGTGTGCCCCCCAAAGTGCGTGAATGTCCCAGAATGGGTTTCCCGAGAGGCATGCCCACAGCCTCCACCTGGAGTTTAGACATTTCTATTAGCCGACTGTATCCTCTCCTGAAAGTTGGTAGAATAATGTATTTGGGGATGGTAAGAACCTGTATCTCTGCATTTTAAATGGAAAAACAGTTATTCTTACCTTTAAAAAAATTTTTTTTTGATGTTTATTCATTTTTGAAAGACAGAGACAGCACAAGGAAGGCGGAGAGAGAGGGGGACACAGAATCCGAAGCAGGCTTCAGGCTCTGAGCTGTCAGCACAGAGCCCGACGCGGGGCTCAAACTCATGAACCGTGAGATCATGACCCGAGCTGAAGTCGGATGCTCAACCAACTGAGACACCCAGGCGCCCCAACAGTTATTCTTATCTTAATAAAAAACCCCAACACTGGTCCTCAAGATTACTAAAATATTCTTTTTTTTTTATTATTTTTTATTTTTTTATATATATGAAATTTATTGTCAAATTGGTTTCCATACAACACCCAGTGCTCATCCCAAAAGGTGCCCTCCTCAATACCCATCACCCACCCTCCCCTCCCTCCCACCCCCCATCAACCCTCAGTTTGTTCTCAGTTTTTAACAGTCTCTTATGCTTTGGCTCTCTCCCACTCTAACCTCTTTTTTTTTTTCCTTCCCCTCCCCCATGGGTTCCTGTTAAGTTTCTCAGGATCCTAAATACCCCTATGACAATTCACCAAAAGATTCATGTAAACGTAAAGAATTTGGCATACCGGTTACCCCATTATTTTGCAATGAACTTGTTGAGATTTTTGTGCATGGTAATTGAGCAGTATCAGATACAAATTAAATTTTTGTTTTATAACAATAACCTATCAATATATTTTAATCATTCCACATTTTCTTCTAAAATATTGGATTTTCAGAACCTCTTAGGCTCACAGGCTTTCTTCAAGGGCATTTCTACTTCCATAAGAAACATATTAACTTTAAAACTGGGGAGGTAATTGATGGTGATAATGAAAAATCCATTTAAAAAGCACAAGCAGGAGAGACTCGTTACTTGAAAAACAGCTCGTAGACGATTGAACGCACTCTACTTTCTGTCACCAGGTCTGACTTGAAATTAAGTATTTTCAGAGATGTGTACAAGTAGAGTTAATAGTAGGGTGTAGATTTGGACAGTGACTTTTGGATAAAAGTGATTGCAAATCCTCATAGCACACATTTGTAGAGAGAGGGTGCAGGCAGTGCAACATAGCTACATTGTGTCAGTTTGTATCACTGTGATGGGTGCAATTTCTGCCATGTTGGGAGACTTAGTCATTCTATTTTGTTTCACTCCAGTCCCTGGCACATAGTATATGTTTAATAAATATTTTGAATTACTTACAGAAAGAAGTAGACTATATAGACTAGTACATAGAGGTTATCATTAAAGAGTTATCTCAATAAAGACAAAGGTTTCTAATAGTTACAGATGCTAGAAAAAGTGTGAGATGGCAGATTCTCTGTATAACTGTATTCTTGTATGAGGAGGGGATTTTCAAGAATATTGCTAAGCTACTTCATTCGTTGGGTGGATATTTATTTGTTTTTAAGTGTTTTTTTTTTTTTGGAGAGAGAGAGAGAGAGAGAGAGATATGAGTGGGGGAGGGGCAGAGAGAGAGAGGGAGACAGAGGATCTGAAGCAAACTCTATACTGAGCAGAGATCCCAATGCGGGGCTTGAACTCACAAACTTTGAGATCATGACCTGAGCCGAAGTCAGATGCTTAACCTACTGAGCCACTCAGGTGCTCTGGATTTTTAAATGTCATAACCAGAAACTTTGTTTTTTCCAACTCGGAAGTGTCTGATTATCTGATCAAGATTTTCCTTATTACACCTCTTTCAATAGTTAAAAATTATAAATCAGATTGCTACCTCTTGTACTTCCTCCATGACAAAACAATTCATAATCCAATTTACAAATTTCCTCAAAGACCTGTTTTACATTGCTTTAGTCATTTTTTTTTATTGCCAATTTTTTCATGTTTTAAAACAAATCTATCGTTTTGAAGGTATGGTGATGGGAAGTGAACATGAATTAAAATGTAATATTTTTGTTTGCTTCTTTAAGTGTGCCTTCTAGAAGTTGGTAAAGGTGTTAGTTTTTCAAATAATCATTTTGCGTTTTATACACTTTGTCCAGCTATCTAAGAGCAACTCCCTCATGAAACATTGTCTTGTTCACTCATCTTGCAAATATTCTTGATATAAGAATATTCTTATGATTCATAACAAAGAATAAAAATATAGGTCCACATATATGTCCATACATTTGCATTTATATGTATCGTACATTCGTATATTTTCTTTATTGTGTATAAGTGTGCATTTCATAAACAACGTATAATCTAAGATTACATTTGTTGGCTGACATGTGTATGGGATTTGAAATCTGGCTAAGTCGCCTCTCATTGTTCATACTTTCCTGCTTCACTTATGACTGATTGATACAGGGAAGGCAGAGACTAAGAGTCTTGTCCTGGTTGCCCATTGGGGGCCTCTACAATATGTGTTTTCCACAACCTGGACTACACATACTACACTTTCTGCACTGTGAAAAATCCCATAATTATTCAACTTTTAAAATTTTGTTTGTCGAGTGTTTAACTGAGTGCTTACCCTATGCCACACCTAAAGCAAATGGAAAGTTTATGTCTGTTCTATGATAGTGAACATGATGTTCTTAGGTCCAAGGGAGACTGGGGACAACCATTCAATGGCTTAGGAAGACACCAGACAGTTTTCCACCCAAGACACTTAGATTCTTTCTCCCTTCTCATCTTCCCCTACCCCCCTCCCTTTTTTTCTCCTTCCCTCCCTTTCTTCATTTAGGACATGATCAGTTAATTTTGCCATATAGGCTGTCATAATTCTTTCGGTCTAATTTGTACATATTTTTGTCACCTAAAACACTAAGACAGTTTTCAGATATTAATGTAAATCAACATATAGAAGTAATTCCAATATCCTTTCCCAAATAAAAACCAAGAATACCTATCCACTTTTAGCTATTAAAATTCCAAATATAAAAATAAATACTATATCTATATCTATCTATCTATCTATCTATCTATCTATCTACCTACCTACCTATATCTTACAGAATATGATTACAAATCTTATTTCTCACTCATCTATAATTTTTCTTTTTTATTATTAAAATTTTTTAATGTTTATTTATTTTTGGGAGGGAGAGAGAGACTGAGCACAAACGGGGGAGGGGCAGAGAGAGAGGGAGACATGGAATCCGAAGCAGGCTCCAGGCTCTGAGCTGTCAACACACAGCCTGACGTGGGGCTCGAACTCACGAACCATGAGATCGTGACTTTAGCTGAAGTCGGATGCTTAACTGACTGAGACAACCAGGTACCCCTCATCTTTAATTTTTCTTAATTTGAAAATTAAAAATAGCAAGGATAACAAACCTGCAAACACTGGAGCATTTTTATTTCATTGTGAACCCAAGGTTGTAAATTGTGTCCTGAAAATTTGAAGCTAGTGGTATTTTTTTATCCATTCTAGCTATCTGAGAACATTCATTCTTTTTGTTACGTTTGTATTTATGTTTGAGAGGGGGTGGGGGACAGAGTGCAAGCTAGGGAGGGGCAGAGAGAGAAGGAGACACAGAATCTGAAGCAGCCTCCAGGCTCTGTGCTGTCAGCACAGAGCTTGACGCGGGGCTTGAACCCTTGAACTGTGAGATCATGACCTGAGCCGAAGTCGGATGCTCAACTTACTGAACCACCCATGCACCCCTGAGAACATTCATTCTTTTTTTTTTTTTTTTTTAACATTTATTTATTTTTGAGACAGAGAGAGACAGAGCATGAACGGGGGAGGGTCAAAGAGAGAGGGAGACACAGAATCTGAAACAGGCTCCAGGCTCTGAGCAGTCAGCACAGAGCCTGACGCGGGGCTCGAACCCATGGACAGTGAGATTGTGACCCGAGCCGAAGTCGGATGCTTAACCGACTGAGCCACCCAGGCACCCTGAACATTCATTCTTGAAGGTAACTATTGTAACTCAGGTTTTAGAACACCAGGGAGTAGGTCTCAGTTTTATTTTCCTTTAAATTTATTTAATTTGTGTTAATTATTTTTTCCATTTTAACAAGTATTCCCAGCATACTGTTCTGTCATATTTGTTGCTTCTTTTCTAATAGCGACACTATTAGAAACAGCTAACAGTGGGCAGGCATTGCATTACTCAGAGAGGCAGGACCAGAGCAGAATGGTTAGATCCCAAACTGCTGTTTTTAACACATAGTGGTGCAAGAGATCTATTCCAGAAACTCTGCATGATGATCTTAACGCTGCCAAAACAATCTTTGTCATTTCTTTTGAAAAGCGCTTGTCAGTTTTACTTGATGTGTGGCATGGCCCTCAGGAATATAGGCATTGTTATGCAAACTAAAAGGAAATCAAATTTATAATTTCTATTTTGTAGCATTTGTGTGAATATTTATCATAAAAACAAATAAGTTTATTGGTCTTTTCCCTTCAGATTCACAGCCACACCCCCAATGCCTTTTTAAGTAATGATCTGAGAGCAGTGTGCCATGGGTAAATATATCATGAATGAAATAATAGTTGAATGGGTGAGTGTAGAAAGAAGTATTACAATTTATAAATGCTAGGATTTCAGGACTAATTTAATGAAGAGAAACCATTCCTTTTCTGGGTTTGAGGTAATGACAGCAACAACTAAGGTTTTTGTAGGACTTCACTGTTGAGAACGCCTTTTAACAACTACTATTTCGTGTCTCACTTGATTTCTGTACCCATATGAGATACAGAAGATATAGCTCACATGATAGATCAGCTACTGAGGACAAAGTTGTTTTGAAATAAGGTCATAAATGCTCAGTTTAAGAAAAAGTCAGTCATTCCCTATTCCCTTCCTTCCTTCATTTAACAAAATTTATCCAAGTGTGTACTATGTGGTAACTCTGTCAGAGTCTGATGTGCTAGATAGACATGTTCCCTGCCCTTAAGAAGTTACAGCGTAGTGGAGGAGAAATGTATTAATCATGTAAGCTCACAAATACACTGATAATAATAAGGTGTGATGTGCTGTATGAAGAAGTATAAAGAGCTATAAGGAGCATATAAATAGGGGTTTCAGCAAAGGCTTCCCTGAGGAAATAATATTAGAATTGAGATTTAAATGAGTCAGACAAATTGCTTAGCTGAGAAGGGTGACACTGGGGCAAGGGGACAGGGAAAGGGAGAGAGTGTTCTAGCAATGCCAGAGGAACAGTAGTAAGAAATGAGGCAGATGAGATGGCCAGGGTGGGCCAGACCAGGCCTTTGAGTCAACTTGTACATTCCGCTTTTTGTCCTCAGATCATAAAGTATGGGATAAGATAATCAGATCTGTGTATTTAAAAATCACTCTGGATGCTATAATAATATCATAACATTGAGTGCTGTTTTCACAAAATCACAATGGAATCTTACAAATATTAAAATAACTCAGCCGACCAAATGAGAAGTATATTTGAGTAACAGTGGGTCCACAGAAGAGTTTAATTGGATTAGGGATTTGAACATTATAAGTAGATACACAACTTGCTTCAGACAATTTATGATCATGGGATGGTATTTTCTGTGCCCAGAGAGAAACCGATTGCCCTCGTTACTGTCTTCAGGACCACAGAGCATGTCATTAAATAGCAGTGGTTATGCTTCCATGGTGCAGATAGGTTGCAAAGGGGTCAGACTGCATGAGAATTGTAGAAACTTGGCTTCATCTAACATTGGCAGAAAACACCACAAAGTGAAATGATAGGTTTTAAATGTCAAGACTTGTGAGGTGGTACCGATTTCAAAACTAAGGAGTTTCCTGACAGGGATCCTTCCATTTCTACAGCTCTGAGTCATAGCCACAGTCTTAACTGACTCTACCTATTGCCTGAGTCTTGGTTTTCTGTGGACAACTCATTGGAAGGTCCTGGACTGGCCCTCCTTCATTACTTCCTCTGAAAAACAAAGGGATATGGGTCCAGTGGATAAGCTTCTTTGCTCAGTACGCCACCCTGTCTCCCACACCACTCCAGCAGTCCCTGTAACCACACTCTACCCAGTATGCATCTCCACCGAGAAGCAGGCTGGTTTCCATGGGAATAAAGACATTAGAAAACTAAGAGAAAAGTTGTCACCTTGACAAAGGCTACGTAGAGAGACAGGTGGAAGTTCCGCTGCTATGAATCTGCCTCTTCAGGAAACTTAAACCAGAGATGCCACTGGGAAGGTTAACATACATCTACTGTTGTGACAGGTGAGGCAGTAGTCATGTGTGAGCATATTTAACTTGCCAACAGACATTTTATATATGCATAGGCATGTTTATGTAGTCTCATTTTTAATAAGTGTGAAAAAAGATAATTTGAACATTAATGCTCAAGGTCATACAGTGAGGACAAATTGCAGACCCACAACTGCTGACTTCAGGTCAAGATCTGTCTCAGTTTATGTGCTCCACTCATTTAAAACAGGTATTTAAGGGGCCCCTGGGAGGCTCAGTCGGTTAAGCGTCTGACTTTGGCTCAGGTCACGATCTCATGGTTTGTGAGTTCGAGCCTCGCATCGGGCTTTCTGCTGTCAGCATGGAGCCTGCTTCAGATCCTCTGTCCCCCTCTCTTTCTGCCTCTTTCCCGCTCGTTCTGTCTCAAAAGTAAAGAAATATTTAAAAAGTTTAAAAAAACCTAGTATTTAAGTTTGTCTTTATTTTTGAAGAGGTTTATGTAAATAAAATCACAAAGTCTTGATTGTAGAAAACTTGCAAAACGTGTCAAAGTGATAGTGATCTCGTAACTGATTGAGAAGTTCCATATTGAAATAAGTTTTAAAAACTGCTAGGGTGAATTATTTGATACAAATTCATGATAAAAATGGGAAGGGTAGCAGATGTGTTTGTTAAAAGAAATAGATGCTTCTACTGCCTTTTTTTCCGGTGCAGTGTTGGCACAGTGAAAGAAGGGGTTCTCCTCTCTTATTAATAATAGTCTGTCAATATCAAGGAAAATCATGTGATACCTCAAAGATTTCTACTGAATGGATATATTTGATTAAGCACCATCTGGACCGTTCCTCATTATCCGACAAAATAATGAATCTTAGATCTTATGCATGCTTTACATGTGTCAAGAAATATGTTGGTGAAATCAAGAGAAAGGGTGTGTGTTGAGCTGAAGTCTGAGGTAGAACAGCTGCTTTCAAAGCTGTCCTGCTCCACCAGGAAGTTCGACTGATGGCAACTACCACTGCCTTCCGTTCTGCCCCTCATCGGGATCTGTTATCCCGCAGTCAGTTCCTTCACATTGGGGGTGACTTTCATGGCTTCCGGGGGTTGGGGGGGATATGCCAGCTGATCACATGCAAAAAAGGAGCCAGTATTTTTTTTTTTTTTAATTTTTTTGTTCAATGTTTATTTTATTTTTGGGACAGAGAGAGACAGAGCATGAACGGGGGAGGGGCAGAGAGAGAGGGAGACACAGAATCGGAAACAGGCTCCAGGCTCTGAGCCATCAGCCCAGAGCCTGATGCGGGGCTCGAACTCACGGACCGCGAGATCGTGACCTGGCTGAAGTCGGACGCTTAACCGACTGCGCCACCCAGGCGCCCCAAAAGGAGCCAGTATTTTAAAGAAAGAAGGGACAGAAGGAGAAGGCGTAAGTTAAATTTAGAAATGCCAACAAAAGAAAAAAAACCCTGAAGAAAATATGAGTGAATTTTATCTTTCTTTGAGATGGCGATTTTTTTTTTCAGAGAGAGAGAGAGAGAGAGAGGCAAACCATAAGAGACTCTCAAATACAGAGAAAAAAACTGAGGGTGGATGGTGGGTGGGGGAGAGGGGAAAGTGGGTGATGGGCAGAGGAGGGCACTTGTTGGGATGAGCACGGGGGGTTGTATGGAAACCAATTTGACAATAAATTATATTAAAAAATCAAATCATTGAAATAAAGCCAAAAACTATAACAGAAAATATGGGTAAGTTTAATGAAACAAAAAGTTTAAATGTTAGTGTGTCTAATGAAGATAAACACAATGAAAGAAAACAAACTGGAGAGATAATAGTATCCTATTAGATAAAGTGTCAACATATTTGATAAATAAAAGTTTTTATGATTTAATAAGAAAAAAGACAAATGAGAGAAAAGAGCAAAGGCTATGACCACGCAAATTGTAAAATAAATAAAAATTACCAAGAGACAAATGAAAAACATTTCAAACTAATTGGTCTTCAAAGCCAAGCAGATTGACACAGTGTCTGCCTGTCAAATTATTATTTTTTCACAAGATAAAACTAATTGTTCAAGTAGCTAAATCCTCACAATTTTCTGAGTTGGCAAATTGAGCGTATATATCAAGTCATTAAACTGTGTATGCTTACCTGGTCACTTACCTTTGGGAATTTGTTCTAAGGAAATCATAAGATGTATATGCAGTGATTTCTGTATGCAGACTTTTATTACAGAATTATTTATGATAGTGAAATATTTTAAATAACTGGAATGCCCACTAAAATGGGATTGGTTAGTTTGTGCACTTTGTTCTTATAGTACCCTGTAATCTCACTTTATAATTCTCAGCATACATTAATTGTTTATTCATTTTGTCAATAACTACATACCTATTGAAGAGCTGAATATGTGCCAGGTGTTTTTCAAGATACTGGGGATTAAGGAGTGAACAAAGTAGAGAATTCCTGTCAGAGTGTGGGAACAAATGATTAAACAACAACAGAAAAAGCAGCTAATAAGTGAAGCATGTTATATGTCAGATGGCAATAGTGTGCTCTTAAGAAAAGGTGCTAAGGGCGCCTGGGTGGTTCAGTCAGTTGAGCGTCCGACTTCGGCTCAGGTCATGGTCTTGCAGTTCGTGAGTTCGAGCCCCGCATCGGGCTCTGTGCTGACAAACAGCTCGGAGCCTGGGACCTGCTTCGGATTCTCTCTCTCTCTCTCTCTCTCTCTCTCTCTCTCTCTCTCTCTCTCTCCACCTCCCCTGCTCATGCTCTGTCTCTCTCTGTCTCTCAGAGATAAATCAATGTTAAATTTTTTTTTTATAAAACGGTGCTATTAAGATAAGATGCTGTTAAGAAATAGTGAACGCAGATGGGGGTAATGATGGAGGATGGTGGAGGAGGGGACGATGGGATTTTAAATTGTTAAGGGAAGACCTCAATGATAAGGTGACAAGTGATTGGAAACTTACCCTGGGTGAGGGGTAGAGAGAAGAGTGTTCTGGAGAGAGGGAAGAGCAAAATGAAAGCACTCAGGGGACAGCATGTTGGATGCATTCAAATCCCTGCAAAAAGGCCACTGTCACTGAGCAGAGGGGACCAAAGAGAGAACGACAGAAGAGGCTGATGAGAATGCGGGGAGCCCTGCAGGCAGTCCTGAGGAGGCAGGCTTTCTACCCAGACAGCAATGGGAAGCCATTGGAAGGTTTGACCAGAGAAACATGATTTCACTTACGTCTCACACTCTGGCTACTCTGTTGAGATTTGGCTGATGAGACAGTGTGGAGTCAGGAGCCTAATTAAGAGACTGTTGAAATAATAAAGGAAAGAGATGATGGGATATGGGTCCATGTGGTGTAGGTAGAGGCAGAGAAGTGTTGGGTTGTGATAGTTACATATTTATTTTTATTGTTTGAATAGCTCAGTTTTCTATGTAATTAGCAATAAATTTTATGATTCAAAAGTCAAAAATATTTTAAAAGTTGTATGTGGGAAGTCACAGCCTAGACCCCCTGCATCCCACTTGTTCGTTTCCTGGGTATTCTTTCAGTGATCTTTCAATGGGTTGTTGATATGAATACCTTTGTACCTATGCATATGTATGTGTGTATATATATGTGTGTATATATGTATTTATGAAAGAACACATGAAACAGAGTATGCTTTTATCCTTTATTACCACAACATATTTGCGTATGATATAATCCTTACTGTACCTTGCTTTTTTCTCCTAAAATATATCTGGTTATATTTTGACTGTAGAGCTAATAGCATTTTCTGAAAGATTGGTTACAGGGTAGGAGAGAAAGAGAAACATGGAGGATGATCTTCAGGAACTGTAAGAAGGGAATTTCTTTGGGATAATTGCTTGTTCAGCATCTGTCTTCTCTGACAGATAAGGAGAGCTCACAGCCTGGTGGCCAGCATGTACCTCACCGATCAGTGTAGAGTAGGAGTTTCGTATCTCCTGTTTAATAATGGATGGCTGGTTGAATAAATACTGCATACACAATTAAAATAGAATGCAGATAGCAAGATAAAATTTCTTTTCATATATATTTAATTTGGGGGGAAAATGCTTATACAGTATTTGGTGAAAAAAAATATTCAGCTCTGCTTAAAGAGAATGCTCCAAATTTGGAGGATCCTATAGTACTTTGAAAAGTTGCTGAAAATGCATAAGCAAGAATTTAGAGACAGTGGTTTTCTCTTGGTGTTAGGATTATAGATGACATGTTCATTTTGCTTTAAGATTTTATGTCTTGTCTAATTTGTCTGTAAATAAGCATCATTTATAAAATTAGAAAGAACAAAGAAACAAGGGAAGTGACCTATGTATGTATATATACATATGTGTGTGTGTGTGTGTGTATACACACACACACACACACATATGTATATATATATGTACACACACACTCACACACACATATTTGGCTTGACTAATAACAGAACAACAGGGATTGAGTGACAACAAAGTAGAATATATAGTTTCATTAGTTCTTAAGATCAAGCCTGGAACAGACTACCGGGAAATATTAGAAAATTTTGACCTCTGAGATGCATGCTATCTGGACAGCCAGGTAATAACACAGCAGTGAAGGATTCCTTTCATTTTATCACATTTACAGGTCTGTCAGGATATTAATCAGGGTATAGAAATACAACATCTGTCACAAAGTCTGTGAGATGTTCTTGCTGGCTTCTTTTATATATTGTGCTATTTTGACATTCCCTATATAAAATATGGCACCTTTTACCCATTATCAGATTTTCAAAAAGATAGCTGTGCCAATGACCTGCATTTTTGTTTTACTTAACAATATGTCTTGGAGTTCTTTCACTATTTCTAATAGTGATCATATAGGTCTACCTCATTCTTGCTTTTTTTGTTTTGTTTTGTTTTTGTACCGTGTATGTAAGATGTATGCTGTATAATTTGTCTGGTGATGTGCATGTTGGTGGACTTACAAGTTTACTCATTTTTCACTATTATTGATGATGGATCCTACAGCATACACTTCTTTTAGCTTCTGTGCAAATTCTTTAGGATAATTTCCTCAAATTGGTATTGCTGGATGAAAGGTTATATATATTTTAAGTTTATTCATTCATTCATGAAACAAATATTTATGGTTCTAGGATTAGTGATATAGTCCTGAGAAAAACAGACAAAATGCCTGTACTTTAGCAGTTTACATTCCAGTGGCAAAGATAGACAACCAACAAATAAATAAGAATACATGTATGAGAATGATGAGTATAAAATGTGAAGAAAAAAAAAGACAGCAGCAAATGCCAAGTAGTCATAAGTGCTCTGAAGAAGAACAGAGCAGGGTTTGGTCATTGGGAGCAGCAAGGGTGCTATCAGAATTAAAGTAAACTATAATAAAAAAAATTAGTACTGAAGGATCATTTATTTAAAAGAGAGTGGGAAATAGGCAAAGGGCTGCAGCCAATGTAAAAAAAAAAACTCAACAGAATCTGAACTTCTAGGGATGGGATGTTCCATGTTGGACCCAGGGGAAGAAAGTGGAATAGTAGGAATTTTGGATTGTGATAGGAATCTATTGTATTGTTTTAAGCAGATAGATGACATGATTTAATTTACATTTAAAATAGGAGCATGGTTGCTTTAAAACAAAACAAAACGAAACAAAAAAACTCCAGGGCAGCGATATTGGAAGCAGGAATCCCTGTGGATTGTCTAATATTATAAGCCAGACAGAAGACAATAGGAGCCTTGGGGTAGCTTCTAGAAACATTATACAAAGAAGTCATTGGATTGATATTTGAGGGTAGAATCTAGGATTTACCAGAGGATTAGATTTGGTATGTGAGAGAAAAGAAAGAATCAAAGATGACTTAAATATTGATAGATTTAGCCAAAATCTCCAATAGGACTTCCACCCAAGCCTCTCTTTTGCCAGACAGACATGAGATTCTCCTCCCAAATCCTCAAAGGCAGTGAATTTTGATAACTTTTTGTGGCTGGGAGATCATGCTTGGTTTGGAGTTGGCAATTATCTGTTGAATTAATGAGTGAATTTAAATATTACTTTTCTGATGCTTAGCAATATGAATTTTGTTGTTGTAAGTTGCATCAATTGAATGTCAAAATTTTTTGTGTGTTTATTAGAAATGTGTATTTCTCTGTGAAGTGCCTGTCCATGACCTTTGTTGTGTGTGGTATTGGATAGCTTTCTTCTTGTTAGGAATATATCGACTTCTTTGCATTTTCCAGACGTTGTTATTTATTGTGTACATGGCAGTGTACTCTTTGCCCTTAAACTTTATTTTTTGTGTTTTTGAATGTACCCAAGTTTTAGATTGACATGCATACAATTTTTTACATATTGGGTTTTTGGGTCCATTTTGGGGCAGTCAGGTGCCTTTAAATCCATTTTATCATTCTCACTATGTGCCCATATAAGTAGGTTTACAGATTTAAGACCTTTAAATAATGACAAACAACAGATTCCCTGAATCTCACTAGTGTGTTCTTTCCACTAAAGAATTAACTGCATGGCCAGGTATGTTTCAGCATGTAATATGAGAAGTTAAAACAAAAAATGTGGCGGGGGAAATGGAGGTATAGTTTGTGAAGCATGATCATAATTTTATTTAAAGTTTAAATAAAATTTTAAAATTTAAAAACTAGCATAGATAGATGTATGGATGATTTTCCCTTACTTTGTACTTTCTATTATTTCCATTTTTTTCTAGTTTAAGTGTAGTATGTTTGTGTGTGTGATAGGGGATTAAAGTGTCCCTAATTCAGCAGGAAATGAACACATTTGGAAACAATACTAAATAAATGCCCCTTTAAAAATCTGAAATGAAAGGTTGCCCCTACCTGAAAAGAAGAGTAGAATTAGGTGGTCTACTTTGGGATTATGGAGGAAGGATGAGAAATCTGAAATCCAGAATGAAATGGGAGGGATAAGGAACTGTAAAAATAATGGGAAAAGGGACATTTAAAGGAGAGTAGGAAATTGATAAAAGGAGGAGGAATCAAGAGGGGTTGGAGGGGAATTGTAAATAAAGTGACAAGCAAATGTATCATGTTGTATCACATTGAGGCCATATTTCCTGAACCATAGAGTACTGGAGATGGAGGCTGTCTTGGGGCTAATCTGTTCTGGGTGCCTGCTCATGACATACATTCCACCACTCCTGAGTTCCACACTGAGGTCAGAGGACAGATGTCACTCACGATCAGTCACAGTGCTCTTTCCCCTCCTCACTAAGCCCAGTTCTTAAGTGTAGCCTGCCAGTGTTGATGCTCGAAGATGAACTGTGTCCTCTGTGGTTGTAGTCCCAACTCCCTCATTTTGAAGTTAACTGCCAGAGACAGATCTTGCCTTAGATTTTCCAGCTCTGGTTGTATTTACTTTCCTTAAGTATGTTTTATGATGATTCTTTTGGTTTTCATTAGCCATTTGTGTTCTCCTTGGATGATTACTTTGTGGAACAGCTGAAGGAGTATTTGTAGGAAGACCCAGGAATAAACTTGCATGGAGTTGTGTCCAGGACTGCTGGTCTTGGGAGTCCTTGATTGTCTTATCTGTAAGAAACTTAGTGGGAATTGACTTACCTGATGGATGATGATAAGGGGAGGAGAATTCCCTGTATCTTTTGGATCTCTGATTCTATGATTTTTATAATACATCACAACCCATGATAATAAACTTTTAGGAAAGTAACAGCAAATAGCAGCCATTTAGCGGGGGGCTTGGGTGGCTCAGTTGGTTAAACATCCAACTCTTGATTTTGGGCCAGGTCATGATCTCATGATTCGTGAGATTGAGCCTCATGTCTGTCTCTGCACTGGCTCTGTGGAGCCTGCTTGAGATTCTCTCTCTCCCTCTCCCTTTGCTCCTCTCCCACTTGCACTCTCTCTCTCTCTCTCTCACCCTCTCAAAAAAAAAGATAAATATTAAAAAAATAACAACCATTTAGAATGGAAGATCTGAAGAATGGTCATTTATTGTCAAAGTAGATGTAGATTTTGAAAACAAAGGGTTACATATCAATAATTTTGTCTTTTTTGTAATAAAATTAATTTCTGCATTTATTAGCTGTACAGAAAATAGTGCTCATCACACATTAGTTTTTTGAGATTCAAGCAAAATAAATCATCAGCTCTCTTTGACATTTAATCTATCCCAGTGTCATTATATCTTTGAATTAAGTTATTAATTACCCTTAATTAAATTCATTTTAAATGGTGGAATTTCCATTTCTAAGTGCTTATTTCATAATTCCTGGGAGTTTTATAAATTCCACTCAATTTAACAAATATTTACTAAGGTTATTTTATGTAAGGTATGAGTTTAGATATTTTAGGTAACCACTGATTTCATATCCCTTGGAAAAAATTAAACATGCCTCTTTCTCTTGTAACTATTTATAACTGCTGTTAGAGTTTTAGGCTTGGCTTTTACTTTCTGGAAGACAATAACAAGTGAATGTATTGGGAGAATTATCGCAATATTTGAAAGAAGGAATCTGACCAATTTATAAAAACAAGAAACACATTGGAGTTTAAAAAATCCCACAAATATCTTTATATAGGGAGCATTGGATGATGGATGGTGGGTTGTGTTCTTAACATAATTTTTATAGTAGATGTCATAATGGATTGTACATGCTTCTGTTTGATATCATTTTGTTTATCATGACCAAGTATTTAGAATGAAAGTCATTAGAAGTGACCCCGTGGAAGGAATTATTCAGGGCCAAACTAACAAGTTCTAGGAAGTGTCTCATCCAGTGGCCTTTTTCCCTCCAAATACAGAGGGTAGAGTTCCAAGGGGTGGTTGGAGGCAGGAAGAGATTTGTGTTCCTTTAGGCAGCCCCTCTCTGTGTCTTCTCTTCCCATCTTTGTTTGGGCCTATATTTGGAGAGATGCCAACAATCCCCAGTTGGACCCTTGAGATAAGGCAATATGCTAATTTGCAAATGATCCTGACACTATTTCTTTCTCTATTATTTTTTTTTTAATTTTTTTTTCAACGTTTATTTATTTTTTTTGGGACAGAGAGAGACAGAGCATGAACAGGGGAGGGGCAGAGAGAGAGGGAGACACAGAATCAGAAACAGGCTCCAGGCTCTGAGCCATAAGCCCAGAGCCTGACGCGGGGCTCGAACTCACGGACCGTGAGATCATGACCTGGCTGAAGTCGGACGCTTAACCGACTGCGCCACCCAGGCGCCCTATTCTCTATTATTTTTTAAATATAAAGATAAATGTGTTTTGGGGCACCTGGTTGGCTCAGTAGGTTAAGTGTACAATTCTTGATTTCGGCTCAGGTCATGATCCCACGGTCGTGGGATCTAGCCCTGCATTGTGCTCACTCTGAATGTAGAGTCTGCTTGGGATTCTCTCTCTTCCTCTGCCTTTCTTCCCCACTCGTGCTCTCTTTCTGTCTCTAAAAAATTTTTTTTAAAAAAGTGTTTCTTATTTGATATTGATTCTGTTTCCCTATTACTGATGGGGGTGGGGTGGGGTGTGTTCACCACTACTTTACCTGATTGATGGAGGAAAATGGTCCACATCCCTTGCAAACCAAATGAGTAGGTGGCATGATATCTCGTCCTTTGTTGTCACCTCCCACCTTTTTATTGTGTGAAGAGAAAACTGAAAATTTCAGTGTATGCCCCCAACATGCAAGTCATGCCTTCACCACCAACAGGGTCTTCCATTTTCGTAATTTTCTGGACATACAGACCTATCAGGATTCTGTTGATACAGACCTGCCTTATCCAGATTTAAAGTAAGCTGACCAGCCCCTCCTTTAAACCAGCAGTGCTCCAAGCTGGCTTCTCAAGGAACTGACTCATGATTTAAGACATCTAAATAAATAAATACAGAAGAGGTTACAACTCTGAAAGAGAGTGAGTATCTTTCCAGTTTTCCTCAGAGTTGAGGATATTTTTTGTGTAGTGAAAATGAAAAATAAGAGGAGATAAAGGCAGGATCTCCTGATGAAAGTTGAGTGACTACTAACTGCTTTCTGGGGGAGTGCTCTCAGCCATATTTAATGCCACAGGAAATAAGAGGTGAACATCTATCATCAAAATCTTGGCAATTATTTCTCTTGAAGGTGTAATCTTTAAATGCTAAAAATTGTAAAACTGGATACAATTTAGTTTATAGTAAAAAAACACAAATACTGTCTAGTAATGTGTGGTTTATCGGTATTTTTATAGGAATGAAGTTGCACAGAATATCCCAAGCATTTTCTGCGCTGGCCAAAGGTGTGTGGTTAACTTGTCATGTGAAGAGAAGTAGCAAAGGCTTTAGTAGCTTTCTTTGAGGTGCTCAGATTTTGAAAACAGCAGCCCACTTAACCAAATTTTAACTGCAGGTGTGTGTGTGTGTGTGTGTGTGTGTGTGTGTGTGTGTGTGGTTTGTGGCAGAGTGTTTATGTATGTGTGCATTTCTGGAATAGACTTTATTTGTAGAGCAGTTTTAGGTTCACAGCAAAATTGAGGGGGAAGGTACAGAGATTTTCCCTATACTCCCTGACCCCATATGTGAATAGCCTTTCCCCAGTATGAATAACATCATACTGAGTGAGATTTTGTTATAACTGATGAGCCTGCATTGATATATCATTATCACTCAATGTCCATAGTTAACATTAGGGTTTACTCTTGGTGTTGTCCAGTCTCTGGGTATAGACAAATGTATAATGACATGTATCCACAGATGTAGTATCATACAGAGTGGTTTAATGTCCCAGAAAACTCTCTGTGCTCGGTCTATTCATCCCTCCCTCCTTCCCAAACCGTGGCAACCACAGAACTCTTCAGTGTCACCATAGCTTTGCCTTTTCTAGAATGTCATATAATTGGAATCATACAGTATGCAGCCTTTTCAGTTAGGCTTCTGTCATTTAGCCAATCTGAGTTTAAGGTTCCTCCGTGTCTCTCCATGGCTTGATAGCTCGTTTCTTAGTGCTGAACAATATCCCATTGTCTGGATGTAGCATAGTTAATTTACCCATTCACCTGCTAACGGACATCTTGGTTGCTTCCAAGTTTTGGCAATGATGGATTAAGTTATGAGTAAGCCTTTATACAATTATGAATAAAACTGCTATAAATAAATAAAGTAAGGTATTTGTGTTTTACTTTGAAATTTTAAAAAAATCTGAAGATTTTATGTAAATATCCACACACTTGCTTCTTTGGAAAAAAGAAAAAAACAAAAGACCAGTCAGCACTGGGCAGTCTGCAAAGCAGTTGACAGGTAGAGCTGAAGGGCTTTTACGTGAGACCTGAGTTTTGTGTTCACTACATCTCCATCCCAATGTATCACCCCTCCCCCTACCTGACCCTTCATGTCATTCTTCTGTTTTCTGTAAGCGTTTGTTTAACATCCTTTAGAGGGGTGGAAACCAAATAAATAGATTGTTATTTACAGGTTTTGGGCCTCCATTCAGACACCCCAGGCTTTTTGGTACATAATTTTCTATCTCTTCAGTTTGTATGGCTAAAATTTATTATTTTGGAGGAGGGGGGGAATGACATCTATATTACAGATCTATTGCATTATCTGGAAACGGGTAACTAAAAGCCTGTGGGGCAGGTCATCTTGTTCCATACCTTTTTTGAAGTCCCTTCTGTCCCCCTCTGTCCCTTTTCCTGCCACCCAAGGATGTGGCAGAGCCCCGACTCTGTTCTTTCATGACTGCTTGTCACTTCCATCTTTTCTTTCCCTGTCAAGTACAATGTGGGTGATCTTGTCCCACCTCTTGGGGAATTTCTTGCTCTGAGCTAAGAGACTGACTAAGCTTCAAAGGAAATCTATATTTAGTATAGTAGTAATGTATACTACTTTAGTATAGTATAGCACGCCTGAGGATGCTTAGGATGTATTGAGTGTTCTGTAATTTGGTCTTCATTTTACCACCTAAACTCTATGAAATTGTCACATCTCCATGTACCTCAGTGTCTTCCTCTTTGCATCAACATATTTGGTCCATCAAGGGTCTCAGACACCTGGCACCAACATTGCTAGTCCCTTTGACATTCTCTTTACTCGCTCCCTACCCCACATCTCAGCAGCTAACCCATGTCAAACAGGAATACAGACTCTCTTTACCATGGACGCCCAGACTCAACCTCAAAAATCGCTGCACACAGTATATCTATGCCTTGTTGTCCTGATGGAAACCCATCGCTGTCTACAAATGACTCCCAGATGTGTGTCTCCTAACCAAAACCAAGGATGGATTTAGGCAGTTGGAGGCACATTGGTGGGTGGCATGTCCATTTCCGGGCATGGTGTCTGTCTGGATGCATTTAAGACATGGCTCATTCCAATGAGGGTCTTCCCACTTTGAGCTGAGTTTACTTGTCAAAATTGCAACAACAACAAAAAAATATCATTTAGATTTTGTTTTTGATGTATAACACAAAAATCTCCTTTTTAAAACTCAAATATTTCTTGTTTCATTTAATCCTTAGCTTGTATCCTCCGTTTAAAGTGCTTAACAGAAAATTTGCTTAGCCATTTTAGAGAAATGAGAACTGCTTGATTTGCTTTCCTCTTTGTTGTTTTAAGAAAAACATCCACTAGTCTAGATTACAGTGTTGCAAAATTAAGGAATTTGAAACATCTTAAAAAACATGAAGCATAGCTCCATCTCCCTAAAATACTGGGTCATGCCTTTCCTTTGCACCGTCATCTCTAATATTTAATGAGAAAGTCCTTCCATTTCAAACTTGTTATTTTGCAAATGAGGGCATTAGAGCTCTCTGAGGTGTGGTCAATACCCGGCTAGGGAGTCAAAGAAATGTTAAGGTCTAGATAAATGTTAAGGTCTCTGGTTTAGATAGAGCGTGGGAAAGCAGGTGGGTAGGTCTTGGGAATTTGGGGCTTATAAGGTCAATGGGATGGTAGAGAGATAGGGTATGACACTGAGGTTGGAGATGAGGGGAAAAAAATCAAAATGAAACTGTAGAGTTGGGGCTGAAGCGACTTACATGAAAAGTGACCCTGAGGAAAATTAGAGACATAGAATAAGGCAGGCCTGGAGTGTGATTACTTGAGTGAAAATTTTGCAAATACCAATTTTTGGGTGATTTATTACTTTTCTGAAAAGTTGTGAGTGTCCCAAAGAAAAGAGGCCTGAGTGGGAGACCCCCAAGAAGTCCTTCGAGGTGAAGGGCCTAGGTCTCTGATTGGCTCATTTTTTCCAAATGCATTACTGTCTTCTCTTAGGTATTTTTTATATTGTAAAGAAAAAATGAATATATTTCCCCCCTCACGAATATATTTTTAAATGTTAGTCTTAATATCACTCTCTTGATTGTAACATTTTTTAAAATGTTTATTTATTTTTGAAAGAGAGCACGAGCAGGGGAAAGGGCAGAGAGAGGGGTGGGGGACAGAGTATCTGAAGCATGCCTTGAGCTGTCAGCACAGAGCTGGACGCGGGTCTGGAACTAGTGAACTACGAGATCATGGCTTGAGTCAAAGTCAGACGCTTAGCCGACTGAGCCACCCACGCAGCCCCCGTGATAACATTCTTAAATAGAGCTTGCACACATGATCTGAGGCTACTATTTGGCCATTTACAGTAGCATTGCATCCATTCCTGGACATCAGGGGCCTCAGAGGACTTTGGCGGTGCCCCCATATACTTGTAGGTATAATATTTTCAGCACTTTGTCATGGCATATATTTATTTATTTATATATTTGTAAATCATATACTCACGTGCTATAATATTCTGTTGATTGTAAGGGCGCCATGAGAGCTAATTTAGGGAAGATGCTTTTGCTTGTTGCCAGCCTGTGTGCCTGCATAACTTCATACCCTTCTCTGTAATTGTCAGTTGTTTGCACCTGGGGAGAAAGATGAGTGTTTCCTTCCATGTACCAAAAGCTCCCATTTATCTAAGTACTGGGCAGACGTACTTTTAGTGTCTGTTTGATACATACAAGCTTTAGCAAGGTTGTTTTCTTCTTACTCCCTCTCCTTTATACGATTTGTATAATTTAAAGACAAATGTATGATAATATTAATAACACACTCAATATTAAAAACATATGGTTTTCATTTCTGCATATTATTTTTCACGTGCATTCATTAGAATCCTCAAATTCATACTGTCTTGTGTTGTGCTTTTTCGAGTTTAGAATGGTATCATAGAAACTTGCTTGTGTTAGCGATATAATCCCAGTTTCAAAGCCTTTATAATAATCTTGTGCACTTTAGAACTATAGTTAGGTGCTCTTCTAATTTTGGATACGTATGAGCTATTTTTTGTTTGCTTTTATCCTTACAGATAACCCTGCACGAATCACACTTCTATCCTTATTCTTAATGCTTCTATCGCACTATTTCCCCTGGGTGAAATGCCTTTGTCAAGATTTAGAAGTATCTACCCTTCTCATTGTATTTGTCCATATCTCCCTCAACTTTCCGCATTTCTGGGTCAGTATATCCCTTACATGTCAGTATCTAATCATTCTCAGGCCAGGACCACATCATCAAGGTCATTTCCCCGTTTTCTGACTTCCACTCTGAGTTAGCTCCAGGAAATCACTGCTTCTTTACGTGGCTGTCCCCTTCACTCATAGGGAACAGTGCAGGTCACTGCTCAGTTACCCGAGGTGTAGTTCTTCTCTGTTCATGCTACCACCACCGCTGCTTGAGACTTTGTGGAAGCATGCATTAAGGGTGGTTCCCAAGTCACCACACAGACTGAAGGACATGTCCAGCTGTGCTGGACAACTGGTGTCATTAGGAAATGATTACCACGAGGAACAAATATTTAAGTCAGTTCATTGTATGTGACTGTTACCATGGTGGAAACAAAAGCCCTACCTGAAGCCAAGAGGACCCTGGCGGGCACAACTTAACCCTGAGCCTAGTTCCTTTGAATTGTTTCTGCCCTCTCAAGAGAATACTGCTTCTTCAGGATTCCTTAGGACAAATGTCCAACTTGCTTTTGTAAAACAGACACTTCAGCAGGATGCATCATGTTCCCTCATGAAGTATAGTGGAGGACAGTGTAATACTCCAAATTGCAATATCCCAGTCTAGAAAAATACCACGAAGAGATTCAGCTGGTCATACAAGGTAGGCTATGTCACTGCAAACTAGTTTCCGTTTACCAATGCACACTGAGAGTGAAGAAGAATTTGGTAATTGATACATAATCACGGCACATAACCTAAACCTGAAAGAGTTTTAGCAGAAGTTGGTTATAATAGTCAAAAAGTGCCATAGTAACAGAATTGCTGTCTAAGTAGATGGTTTTGTAATATGAGTTTATCTGTGGATACTTTAAGCTTTTTTTTCTTTTTGAACTGTCTCTACCAGGCATTTAAAATAATATCCATATTTTCCTCAGAATCTCAAATACTCTCAGAAAGCAGAAGACATTTTCACAGTTTTAAGTCTCAGATCTCACCTTATTCACTGTTTGACATGAAGAAAATCAGATTGAAATCCAATTTTTAAAAGTCTACCCCTCTGCTCTGCCAAAGCCCATGCAAAGCAGGAAAGCTAAACAAAAATTGATTTTTATTTTCTATCTGCTCTTTCAGCCCGACCTGGTTTTCAGTAGTGTTGAAATCAGATGCACTTCATATTGATCTGGGTCTTGAACCAGTATAATCCCTGATTCACACAATTGAAAGAACCATCATCATGGTGGTTCTAAAGATAGAGAGGAAACTGTGCGGACTTGGTACATTTCTGCAGCTTGCTGTGGCTTCCTGGTGCTCTGAATTATGCATTGGATCCTGGGCAGAAAAAAAAAAAATAGAACTTGTTCCTGCTATCCTCAAATGAAATTAGGGTGAATTTGGGGGAGTGGCTTGCCCACAACTGACACTATCAAGTCATTAGTCCATCCCAGAGTCTGGTAGATTTAGGTTGAAATGTCTGGTGTCATCACTGTCTTCCAGTCCCCTTTCTCTCAGATGTGTTATTATTGTTGACATTAATATTAATAGGAGAAGGTTGGAGAATCTGGAAGGATGTGTAAGGCTTAGCATGGGTGAAAGGCAGGGCTATCAATTTGGGTCCTGTGTCTATAAGCAAGGATGAACTTTGCAAGATGGATATTCCTCATCCTCACTTGGGCACAGAGGGCTCATCAAAGCAAAAAGGCTACTTAGGCAATAATCATCATGGGTTTGTAAAGAGCAGCACTGTTAGATGTACTTAATCTTTAAGGCAGAAGGACAGGTTTGTGGTTTTACAATAAAGTAATGAATCTATTTGACAATCTTATTAAGACATTATGGACGTAAGACCTAAATCAGGGTTTTAAAGATTGTTTCGAGTCTGTGTTTCAGCTTTATTCTTATTCTCATCCCTTTTTTGAGGGGGTGCCTAGTGACCTGCCTACCCTGCAAAGCGCTGCCTCTTGTGTAAAGCCTTCCGTGACCACAGTTGTATCTGCTGATTTATTGTCCTCTCTAATCTCTGAGCTAACAGAGCATTTGTTGAAGGATCACACGCTAAATCCTAAGTTCGTACTGTGCAAACTCCACCCTCTCCCAAGCTTCATGTTGTTTGTAAACTTCATTTTACACTTTTCACAACCCTGTTAACAGTGTAAGGAGACTCAGTATCATGTGTATCTGACCCCCCTGTCTCCCTTCGTGAACTCCTTAGAACATTGACTGTGTCTTATTCATTATCCCACAACCCTCTGCCCGTAGCATGCTGCAGTGCAAAAACTGGTGTTCAACACATAGCTAAGTTCGGAAGAATAATTTAGCATTTACCGGGGAGATTATGAAATATGATATGAAATACATAATAATTAAAATTAGGAAAGTTTTCTCTAAATCCTAACATTTTCTCACCTCTCAGAGATAATCTATAATTGCAGCTACTCCAGAGGCCCTCAGGATTTTCTCAAATTTATCCCCCACTCCAGGCCTAAGCCAGTTACCACATCACATTTCCAAGGCCATATTGATTGGTGTAGAACTAGGTATAGAACCCAGTCAGACACAACGAAAAGGAATGAAATTTTTCTTGGAATGTGTGAGAAGATTTGTAAACTTCCCAGCACACCAAAAACCTCTGAGTAGGCAGAGTCTGGAGATCCCGCCCTTGTCTTGTTTTTCCACAGCGGCTGTGATGAAAACAGCATAGTGATGGGGAGAAACTGATTCAAGATGGTGGCTTGGTACCTGCCTCTGCTTTGCCTTTTCAAAGCCTTACTACTCTCTACTGCTGTCTTTCCCCGCTCATATGAACCAATATATTCTTCTTTTTCTCTTCCTCCTTCTCCTCTTCCTCCTGCTTTTCCTCCTCCATCTATCCTTCTCTTTCTCCTTTGTCTCCTTTCTCATGTTCTTCTATTTGCTTAAGTCGTCTTTGGACTGTGATTTCCATCAGTTGTCACTGAGAGTCCTAATCAGTAACTCAGCGGAGGTCATCTGTATCTCTTTGGTTCAGTAACACAGTTGTACTTTCTTCATGTGTTGATATGTTGAAAAATTAATGCATCTATAGCCCAACAGCAAACTATTGATGTAAGTGCGGTATCTTCTGTTTTCTAAATGGTGTCCAGATTTGTAGAGATACGTTTGTCTGTGTTGTGAGAATTGAAAACCCTTCATGCATAACTTGAGTACTCTGTTGATGTAAGTAATTTGGCATTTCTTTCCAAGTGCAAAAGAGTTCCTGTGGATTTTGAATGCACAGGCTGTGTCGCTAAACAGAGGAGATGAGAATCAGATCAGGGAAGAACAAATTTTCTTTGTGTGTGACTATTTGAAATTTGGAAACTTTATCTGCCTCTGTTAGGTGTTTAACAGACACTGAAGACGTGAAGTAGGAAGCTGTGACTGGCCGCTTTTGACTTTTCCCCAGTACAATTGTTTATTCTATGTATGTTGTCCTCACAGATATGATTTGCTGTTTATTTTAATTTTAGTCATAAACAGACTTAACTTTCTGGCTTGAAATGAGTCTAAATCGTAGTGTCAGCATTTTGCTTGTAATATGCCCTTGAAATATTTACACCTTTGCCATAATCAGTCAGACTCAGCACTAATTATCATCCTTTCCTAATGCATGCTCAATTTAAAAACCACAAGAGACTTTTTTTTTTTTAAGAATAAAGTAAAAACAAAATGTCAAATGATATATGATTCAGATTTGGGGTCCTGGATTATTTTCCCAGGACTTCTTTCAAATCTAATCACAGTAAGTCAAAGTTAATGCTTTAGACTTTTTAGTGAGCCATGGGCAAAGGAGTTAGTGCTGAAAGAAGCCTTTCCTGTTTCGTATTATGTTAAGGATCATGCTAGCACTAAGTACAAAATCAGTACATAAAGAAGAGACACAATCTCCGTTAAAACACTGAATTTCTTGTATCTTTTATGTTAGTGCTTTGCCTCTTGCCCTTTTAAACCCCACAAAGCAGTGGCTGCTTGTTTCGCTTGAGTATTTTTATTGATTATAACTGCTGGTGTAAGGCAACCCGTGCTTCCCTTACATTCTCCCTCTCAGAGGTTATTCCTTTACATGACACAAAGATGGATCTAGAGGAAGTTAGGCTGTCAGTGGAGGGAAGGAGAGCCAGAGAGGAGAGAGTGGGCTGGAGGTGGAGTGCTGTGCCTAATTCACAGTTCAATGAGATAGCCAGGAGGAACCCTTTGTTCATTTTTGCCTGCCAGTTGTCATGGAAACTCTCCATCTAGTGACCACTTTTGGTTCTTTAATAAACCAGTTGAATGTTTCTTAGGGTTTTTGTTTGTTTGTTTCCTTTCACCATCGAGTTCTTTTTGAAATGATCAAGCTGCAAATTGATTCCATGTCTTATTGATCGGACCTTTGGAAAAAGGTATGCAGAACTGAAGATGTATGGATTTGAACCTTGCAGACCTTCTTTTACAAGAATTTTCTCCATAATACGAGAGAATATGGGCAATTATTTTGCGGCCTTTTCCAAAACAAGCATTACTATTAAGATGAAATTGGTCAAGGCTTCTAGATTCTTGCATTGACAGAGATCCTTCCTCAGCTCTGTGATCATGGGTAAGTCATTCCTTCCATTGTCTTCTTTTCCTTCCTACATTGCCTGATGAGCTTGAAACTGACAGGGTCACATTTCCTGTTAAAAGATCTCTGATTGTAAATACATGAAAGACAGGTAGGCTTCTCTTGTTGACGTTCCATAATATATTGCAGTATTGTCCTGCTATAGGCTTTTACAAACATACGGTATTACTATGTAGATTGCTGCCTTGTCCTGTCCACCTAATTTGCTGTGGCTTGTAAGAGTATTGTATTTTTTGTTGAGAACATCAACAGAGTGTGCAGGTATGAAAAGAATACATAGTTCCAGTGAAATTGGGTTAGTAACTGAGAAAACACTTTTAATTTTTTTTCATGTTTATTTATTTTTGAGAGGTGGGTGGAGAGAGAGGGAAACAGAGGATCCGAAGCAGGCTCTGCCCTGAGAGCAGAGGGCCAGATGCAGGGCTCGAACCCACAAGCCGTGAGTTCATAACCTGAACTGAAGTTGGATTCTTATTAACTGACTGAGCCACCAAGGTGCCTTGAGAAAATATTTCAAAAAATTTTTTTTTACATTTATTTATTTTTGAGAGACAGAGAGAGACAGTGTGAGCCGGAGGGTGCAGAGAGAGAGGGAGACACAGAATCAGAAGCAGGCTCCAGGCTCCGAGCCATCAGCACAGAGCCTGATGTGGGGCTCGAACCCACGAACCGTGAGATCATGACCTGAGCCGAAGTTGGGCACCTGACCGACTGAGCCACCCAGGCGCCCCGAGAAAATATTTTTAATTAGACCATACTATTTTATTGTTAATAGCTATCAGGAAGTTCCCGTGTGAAGGGAATAATATAAAAACCTCTTTGGCACCTCTCCATTTGCTGCTTTTAATGTAATTGGTTGTGATGCAGATATTCTGTGGATTAAGAATACATTTTCAGATTTTACTGAATTTGAGAAAAGTAGAAGGAAATATGAAGAAAACATGCCAACAGCAGAAGCTGAAAAACAGGTGAATTCCATTGTGTTTAATGAAACACTAGTCACTCTGTTAGGATTAGAATCCAGTGCCCCAGCAGAATCTTTGGCACCTCTCCATTTGCTGCTTTTAATGTAATTGGTTGTGATGCAGATATTCTGTGGATTAAGAATACATTTTCAGATTTTACTGAATTTGAGAAAAGTAGAAGGAAATATGAAGAAAACATGCCAACAGCAGAAGCTGAAAAACAGGTGAATTCCATTGTGTTTAATGAAACACTAGTCACTCTGTTAGGATTAGAATCCAGTGCCCCAGCAGAATATTGACAGTATGCTGCTGACATACGTTGGTATGGATTGCACCAGCAGACTGCCTGAAAGGGATTTCAACCATCTCAAGAGCACATAACCTAGAATGGAGCTAAATATCCAGTAATATTAAATCAGGGCAAAACAAGGCTTATCTGAATTGGGAATCCAATAAGATGGCAGAAATAACATTTGATTTGAGATTTAAAAGCATCATAGAATGTCTCTCTGGGTTTATGTTTATATATTTATGAATTTTATTTACTTATTTATTTGCATTACATACTAGTATAGAAAAGACAAGAAAAACAATGCTTCCTGTTTACTTACAAAGATTCCCACCTTTGCCTCTTAAGAGAAGGTACAGTTTTGCAGTACAAAGAGTTTTAGAGTCAGATGTGGCTAAAGTCTGAGCTTTGGCATTTATAACCATGTAACATAAGACTAGTTGCTGATTTTTACTAAGCGATGGATTTTCAAGGATGAAAATGGTAATAACAAGGATTGTCAGACATTTTTGTGAGGAAAGATAAATGATCACAATAGTTAACATTTCTTTGACGCTTGCTGTGTGCCAGGCTGAATGAATGCGGGACATGCATGATCTGGTTTAACTCCCACACTGATACTGTAAAGAAGGTTCCATCATTATTTCCACTTTCACCTAAAGACACAGAGTCTCAGAGCTCTCAAGTATCTCACCTGTTGTCATGCAGCTAGTAAGTGGCAGAGGCCTAATGTACACCAAGTGTGTCTGACTTCAAAGCCTTTGGCTCTTAACTGCTATGCCAAATTGCCTAATGTAGTGCCTGCTACCTAATGGGCTATCTATACATGTTAATAATCCATCATTTCCTCTCTAACCAGATGGTCACATGTGTGCACACAGACACACACACACACACACACTTAACTTTCAGTCATAAGCTCCATACTAGCATAAAATGACAAAGCTGAACCCCTGTTCCATGCAACCAGCATTCCCAGTCTTTAGTCACTCATGATTCTGTTTCCTTCACAATGTACTTTGAGTTGGAGTCCCTAAATTTATTCACACCAATAGACATATCTTAATTAGGTCTGTTGGGATATAATTTTATGTGGGTCTCTTGTACTTGTGCATCTCTGGTGAACAGAAGTGCTGACATATTTTGTTCTGGATTATATTATTAAGGATGTTTGTGGAGCAAATAACCTTAGAAGAGAAAGATGTCTCCCTTAAGAGTAGAGTGCAGGTTTGTTACTGTCCAGTATATTAAAGATAACTTATCCCTCTAGAGCAAAGGTCAAGCAGATTTGCTTATAGCTCAGTTTTAAGGAAAAATTCAAGTCCCCCAAATTGGGATCCTTAGACTTGACACTAGCCTATATACGTGCAGCATCTAGGCTGCTTGGGGTTGCCCCCATGGGACTTGGAACCAGCGCATACTTGAAGCTTATGCTATGTGCTGTGCCTTTGTGTAACAGAGTCCCAGAAGTCTGTCTTCTGCCTGTATCTATTAAACTGCTAGGTTAACTTGTTAGATTTCAATGAGATTAAAATCTTAGAGCCTTCACTGTTTGTGATGAGGTCTAACATGTATTAATTGCTTTCTATGCACACCAGACCCCCATGCTTTACACCTGTCGTTTCATTGATACACTCTGAGGTATTTACTAATATTATCCTCATCATTCTATCTGACCCAATGTGCAGCTCATGAGTCCAGTGGAGTCCCCTTGACAACTTGGTGTATTGCGTCTGATAACCTGAACAAAACCTATCATTTTATTTAGCTGGTATTCATGAAACTGTAGACTCATGTACTCAAACTTTTTGGACCCTTCTACATTCTGAATCTTACACGTCAGGTGCCAATCTTTCAAATTTGGGTGAACTAGAAATTGCAATGAAAGTGGAAAGTAACTCAATAATTTTGAGCTTAATAAAATTTAATTAACCTAAACTACGGACATATAATTGTGGCATTATAGAAGACTGCTGACAAAAGGAAATAGACGAAGGCAGCTTCCTTGTGCTCTTGATTCTCACTTGAATTCCACTCAGTACTCCTATGCCAGGTCTGGTGTCTCTCAAAATGACCCCACTACTTGTATGAAATAATACATGTATAAACACCATAAGGCACAGAATTTTGTCATTTAGGAATCCTCACCCTCGGTTTTCAGTTCTGTCACTCAATAGAACATTTTAACATGGGTGTGGCTTGTGAAATATGAGCCAGTCTTCAATGACATTGTCCAGGTGATAGAACATATCAGCGGAGACGTTTTGGGAGTAGAGAAATGTTTCTTGGTATTAGCTACTGATATGCCCTAACCTCTCTGTTAGACTGTTCTTGGTTTGAGACAACCAATTGTGGAAATCACTTCAATGCCATTGAAATTCCAGAAAAGCCAAGTGTCACTTAGAATTTAAAGCCTCTCCTTGGATAACAAAGAGAAGTTAATTAACCCTCTGCTTTTTAAACTCCTTGCAAATGCTGCACAAACATAAAGTATTATTACTCAGATTTGTTGACAGTGAAACATTTCACTTGGTCTTTTCTGTTCCTATTGAAATAGACTTTGAGAGTCATTAATGGATATTGTAGACATCATTTGATTAAATATGTCTATAAAATAAAAGCATGAAATTAGAAGGATATTGTCTTTTTATGAGATTTGTAGGTTCATGATGTCCTTATATTTTATTTTACTTTTTTCCAACTGATGTCAGAAATTTTTTCAGAAGCATTTCATTTTCAAAGATGATGTCGGGAAGCCAGGTCACAATATCCTCTTCACCTAATTGCTAATAAAATGAGAACAATAAATTGTTGGGGTGGAAACGCTTTCCCATCTTCCCTTCTAGGTTCTTTGGATGGTCTAATAATTAAATTGATATAAGGCACATTAAGAGGGAAAAAACCAAACAAATATAATAACATTGGTACCTCATGTATACATGGGAAAGACCCAGGAAAACTGAGTGATTCCTGAAGTGGATGAAGGCATCTTCAGTGGATACTATCTTTAGCTAGATATAAAAGAAGGTGTTAGGGATAGGAAGTCAGTTATGGGCGGTTACCAGGAAAAACACAGTAAGCAGGGTAAGGTCATGCAGATTTAAGTCCTGGTCTTCTCCACTGATAAGAGTTTCTAGAGATTTAGAATTAGCCTTCTCTTTCTGGTGCTAGAGGGAAACACCCTTAACAATTGGAGATTTCCCTTATAAATGTTAAGTGTCTCTTACAAAAGGGTACTTCTACTCAGTTTTCAGAGCTTCTTTTGAAGTTATTTAAAATAACTAGCTTAAGATAATTAATTAATGTGCCTATGAGGCCTATCTTGGGGTGGCAAAATTTGCTCCCCTTTAAGATACAAAAATCCCACCTAAACATTACAACCATCAGCTAAATTTTAAAAAGTGTGTGCGTGTGTGTGTGTGTGTGTATGTGCGCGCGCACGTGTGTTCGGGGGGTGGGTAGCGAGTGACACAGTACAGGGCTATAAACATCAAAAATTGCTGATCAAGGGAACAAATAGAAGGTTGAGACACTGTATGACATCAATCCCATTTCTCACCGTACTGCTTCTGAAGTCCACTTCAGTCTGAGAATTCTCACCAATATTCCCAAGTTTGAAGTGAAGTGAACTGAATGGTATTCCAATCTGACTTGAACAATTTGCTGTGAAAGACTAGTGAAATGAAAATTGGAACCAGAGGTAATTCTCTGTGATGCAATTTTTCCAAAGCTTACAAAACTGGAGGAATATGAACTCCTCCCTTTGTGGGAATAGGCTACCTCTCACCCCTAAGCAGAATCAATCCAGAACAACATATTAAACACATTCTCAGAAAGGGAACAGAACCGAGGTATTCTAGCCAACAATGAATTTACCATGAACTGAGCACTTCAACCTGAGGAACCCACAAGTAATTGTCAGTTCTCTAAATGTAGCTATTTGGGACAAGAAGTAAATCTCATATACAAATAAGAAGAGAGATATAGGAAGTACATGCATTATGTCATAAAATAGGGAGAGAAGGAGAGAGTCTAGAAATAGGAAATAATCTAAATGTCCTTCAACTAGGGAACAGGTAAACAAACTATGAAACAAGGATACCACTGTTTACTACCCAGAAATAAAATGAAGACATAATGATAAACACATAGATAAATTTCAAATGCATTATGTTGAGTGAATGAAACCAGACTCAAATGATTACATATGGTAGGTGTGCTTTCAGTTATATGATATTCTGGGAAAGACAAAACTGTAGGGACAAAGGACATATCAAAGTTGCCAGAGATTGTGAAAGGGGAAGGAAATGACTGTAAAGGGGTAGCAGGAGAGAAATTTGGGGGTAAGGAAATTGTATTTAAACTATGGTGTTTATTATTGGATTCCATTCACTTGTTAAAACTCATAGACCTGCACATTTTAAAAGTGAATTTTACTTTATGTAAACTTTTTTTAAGTTTGTTTATTTTGAGAGAGAGAGAGAGAGAGAGAGAGAGTGCATTTGCAATCAGGGAAGGGGCAGAGAGAGAGAGAGAGAGAGAGAGAGAGAGAGAGAGAGAGAAAGAGACAGAGAATGAATTCCAAGCAGGCTCTACAATGTCTGCACAGAGCCCAATGAGAAGCTTAAACTCAAGAACCATGAGATCATGACCCGAGCCGAAATCAAGAGTTGGATGCTTAATGAACTGAGCCATCCAGGCACTTTTTAAATGCTGTCCAAGAAAGAACCTAATCAGGCATTATCTTCTCATAAATCAGGATTTATTCTATCATACCTTAAACCGCTTTTAAATTTCATGTGTAAGCTGCTCTTGGCTTTAAGCGTCATCTTCTTGGAAACCTTTGGCACCATGAGAGTTAAGTGAAGGAAGAAGTGAATGTGCAGGCTGAAGTGACAAAAAAGAAAGATGAGGCACAGGTCCAAGCAAACCACTAGCTTGTCCACCGCGGAAGCCATTGGGGCAGAAATAAGAAAAGCCGGGGCCAGGAATGCCAGTACAGATTGTTGGAGTGCATAGCTACTGTCTACAGCTTGTTTCAGTGCTTCTAGAATGTACATTGACATGGGTGGCAATGACCACCTCTGAGAGACTCACCTTGCTCATACCAAAACAGTCACTTTTGGTCCTTTGTTTCAAACCTATGACATTCTGGAATAGTCCTGTTCTCAATTGTGGCTGAATGCAACATGTGTACGTTAAATCATCTCTTCTGCTGTCTCAGCTGAAGGAACAAAAAATCTTGTGTAGGCTTTTTTATTTCACAGACAACAGATTCCTTATATTGGCTCACCATTGTCTTGACCCTCAATATTTTATCTTCTAGATTATTTCCCTCTCTCTCTCTCTCTAATATTTATAGGAGAGAGAGAGAGAGACAGAGACAGACAGACAGGAATCCTAGACTATGTAGAAATGTGAAAATATTCAGGAGAATTTTCTCCCAACAGTTACATATTTTAGATGTATGTCCTTTGTCAGATACATGATTTGTTATATGTATATATGTAATGTGTGTTATGTCTAAGAAATATATTTATATATTTAGAGTGTGTAATATGTGTGTGTGTGTATACATATATATATATATATATATGTTAATTAATCTTCTATATACATTAGCCATACAGGATATTTGTGTGAACACACATACATTTTCATTTATCTTAAACACCTAGGAGTGGGATTATTGGATTATATGGTATATCTACGTGTAACTTCATAAGAAACTGCCAAACTTTTTTCCATGGTGGCTGTACCATTTTATATTAGCCCCACCCATGAATAAGAGTTCCTGTTTCTTCATGTTTTTTATTGCATTTGGTATTAGGAGATACTTTTGTTTGTTTAATTTTAGCCATTCTAATAGGTGTTTAGTCATATCTTATGATTTTAATAAACATTTCCCTAAATGACTAAGGTTCCTGAAAATATTTTCTTGTGCTTCATTGCAGTCAGTATATCTTCTTTTGAAGTATCTGTTAACATTTTTTTCCCATTTAAAAAATTGAGTCATTTGTGTTTTTTATCATTTTTTTAAAATTTTTAATGTTTGTTTATATTTTGAGAGAGAGAGAGATAGAGCATGAGTGGGGGAGGTGCAGAAGGAGAGAGAGACACAGAATCTGAAGCAGGCTCCAGGCTCTGAGCTGTCAGCACAGAGCCCGACACGGGGCTCATGGACCTTGAGATCATAATCTGAGCTGCAGTCGGACAGTTGACTGACTGTGCCACCCAGGTGCCCCTATCATTTTAGTTTTGAGAGTTCTTTATTAAGTCTGAGACTGAGATTTTACCATGCTTGCAAGCCCAGAGATTAGTCTGCCACAGAATATAGATATTCTGACAAGAGATATGAGGCTTTCTGGATCAGAAGAGCAGTTTATTACTCTTGACAAAGGTAACCAGAGCAGCATCTCAAATCAGGTTCCTTGAGCCTCCAAGGCATGAGGTGAGAGTCAGGTTTTGCCCTGTACGTGCAGTATGAGTATGGGAGTGGTGCATCACAGAAGAGGAAGTTCAAAGTAATGAGATTCATAACATATAGTTGCTGCTGGCACATTAGTCAGTCCTTTCCTCCAGGGTAAAAGAGAGAGTGAGAACAAGAGCAAGAGAGCAGAATGGGAGAGAGAGAGAGAGTGAGACAGGACAGACAGATAGACAAGAATCCTGGACTATGTAGAAATGTGAAAATATTCAGGAGAATCATCTCCCAACAGTTATATATTTTATTTTATTTTATTTTTTAAAAAAATTAAAAGTTTTATTTATTTTTGAGACAGAGGGAGACGGAGCATGAGCAGGGGAGGGGCAGACAGAGAGGGAGACACAGAATCCAAAGCAGGCTCCAGGCTCTGAGCTGTCAGCACAGAGCCCGATGCAGGGCTCGAACTCACAAACTGTGAGATCATGACCTGAGCCGAAGTCAGACACTTAACCAACTGAGCCACCCAGGTGCCCCCCAACAGTTATATATTTTAGATGTATGTCCTTTGTCACATACATGATTTGTAAATATGTCTCCTTGTCTGTGGCTTGACTTTTTTTTTTTTTTTAATTTGTTTATGTTTTTGTGTGTTGACACTGTCTTTGGCAGAGCAAAGTTTTACATTTTGATGAGGTCTGATTTATTCTTTTCTTTCATGGATTATCATTTTGGTGTTATGTGTAAGAATTCTTTGCCAATCCCCAGGTCATAAAGATTTTCTCTCTTTTTTTCCCCTAATAGTTTATAATAGTACATTTCATATTTGGATCTATGATCAATTTTGAGTTATTTGGTCAAGACTCGCTTTTTTTGGTGACTGAGCGTTCCAACATAATTTACTCAATGCCTCTGCAGAAAAAAAAAAATTATTGGCTATAAACATGTAGGTTTGTCTCTGGGCTCTTCTCAGACCTGTGAATCTATAAATCTATACTTTTGCTAATACCGCACTGTATTTATATGGCATCTTTTTAGTAGGCTTGAAAATAAGTATTGTGAGTTTTCCAACTGTGTTTAGAAATCATTTTGGCTATTCTCATTTCTTTGACTTTTCATCAAAATTTTAGAATAACCTTGTTGACATCTACAACAAACTTTCTGACATTTTGATTGGTATGTAGTATCTATAGATTAGCTTTTAGGAAGATTGATTCTTATTAATGCTGTCTCCTGGTCCATTAACATGGTATGTCTCCCCATGTATTTAGGTCTTCTTTAATTTCTATTATCAGCATTTTGCCATTTTCAGCATATAGATCTTGAAAGTATTTTTTTTAGGTTGATACCTAAGAATTTTAATTTTGGCAGTAATTCTGTGAATGCTACTAAATATTTTTATTTCCAATTTTTCATTGATAATGTGTAGAAATACAACCTTTTATTTTCATAACCCTGTAGGTGTCCTATACTCATATATTAATTCTAGTAGCTTTTTATTTTATTTTAATTTTTTTAAAATAGATTCCTTGGGATTTCTTATAGAGACAATTTTTCTTGTATGAATAGGGTAAAAACCTCTTTCTCTCCACTTTTTTGTTTCCCCCCCCCCTTTTATCTTGATGTATTGCTTTGGCTAGGACTTCAGTTATGATGTTGAATAGACATCATGAGAGTGGTCTTCCTTTCTTTTTCCTTGAACTTATGTGAAACCATTCACTTCTTCACACTTAAATATAATAGTAGCTTTAGTTTTAGTTTTTGTTTTTTTTTTGTCAGATCCCCATTATCAGATTAAGAAAATCCCTTTCTTTTCTAGTTTCCTAAGATTTTATCATGAATGGATATCAAATGTGTTTTCTGACATGTTGATATTATCATGACTTTATTTAGTTTCTTACTATAGTAAAGTATGTTGATTGGCTTTATAATATTAAATCATCTTTGAATTTTCACGATTTGCTATAACTATAAACTATACATGGCTATGAAGTATTACCATCATATTTATTACTGCTTTTGTTTTGCAAATATTTGTCGTACATTTTTGTGTTTGTATTCATTGGGGACATTGTTCTGTCTTTTTCTTCTGTTATAATGCTTGTCTGGTTATATTATCAGGGTTTTTCTGGCCTCACAAAATGAATTGAGAAGTGTTTTGGAAGAGATTATGTAGAATTAGTATTATTTATTCTTTAAATATTTTGTTCAGTCTTCAGTACAATTCTCCCTTGAAGCGATCATGGTATGGAGTTTTGTTTGTTGGAAAGTTTTATTTTAACACAAATTCAGTTTCTTTAATAGATATAGGAATCTTCAGATTATCTTTATTTTTTAGTGAGTTTTGTCACTCTGTCTTTCAAGAAATTGATACAAGCCATCTACGGAAATTCTTTGATACATTTTCTATATGAGCAAAGAATGATATTTAGAATTTCTTTATTGTCCTTTTAATGTTGGTATGGTTTCTGGTGATATTCCCTTTGTATTATTGATATTGGTACTTGTGACATGTCTCTTCTTTGTCTGGCTAGAGTTTCACCAATTTTGCTATTTTTTACTTGAACCAGCTTTTGATTTAATTGATTTTCTCTTTTCTATAAGTTTTTGATCTGTTTTGAGGTCTGTCTTAGGTACATATAATTTGGGATTGTAATGTCTTCTTGGTAAATTGACCCTTTTATTGCCAAGTAATGGTCCTAATGGTCCTAATAATTTTCCTGTTCTAAGATAAAATTTGTCTGATTTTATTTTTGTTTGATTTTTATTTATTTGTTTGATTCTACTTTAACTATTACATCTTTCTTTGACTTTGTGTTTACATGGTGTAACATTTCTTATTGTTTTACTTTTAACCTATGTATATTATTTAAAAAAAATTTTTTTAATGCTTATTTTTGAGAGAGAGAGAGACAGAGTGCGAGTTGGGGAGGGACAGAGAGAGAGAGAGGGAGACACAGAATCCTAAGCAGGCTCCAGGCTCTTGAGCTGTCAGCACAGAGTCCTATATGAGGCTTGAACTCATGAACTGCAAGTTCATGACCTTAAACAACTGAGCCACCCAGGCACCCCTAATCTATGTATATTATTATTTTAAAGGTGGGGTCCTTGAAGACATCATATAGTTGGGTCTTTTCCTTTCTTTACAATAAAAACTAAGAATCCATTTCTTTTGTTTGTTGTGTTTAGATTGTTTACATACTGTTATCAGTAGTTATCATTAGTTTGTTTTTTCTCCTGCACTTTGTTTCACTGTTCCCTCTTTCCTGCTATTTTTTGCATTATTTGATTATTTTAGATGCTAGTTTAATAAAAGTATTCATTTATATTATACTTAAATTATAAATAGATACTTATATAGATATTCTAGGGATTAAAATGTAATTATTAAATTTTAATAGTCTTAAGAGTTAATATTTTTTCACTGAAAATAAAATCAAGATGCCTTCCAACAGTATAGATCTCTTGTTTCTCCTTTGCCTTATATCATATGTATTATTTCAATTTACATGGAAATTTGCACCATATGATATTTTATTTTTTACTTTCCACACTAATACATATTTTAAAAATCAAAGAAAAACAGACTAGTGTATTTATTCTGATAATTACCACTTCTGTTGCTCTCCATTTTAGAAGTTCTAAGCTTTCCTCTAGTATCATTTCATTTGGTCTGATAGGCTTCTTTCTGTACTTCTTTCAGAATAGATTTAGCTTTGAAGACTTCTCTCAGGTTCCCTTCATCTGAGAATATCTCATTTTTCTTTGTTCTTAACGGATATTTTCATTGGATATGGAATCATGGGTTGATATTTTCTTACAACATTAAAAATATTGTTCCATTGTCTTCTTGCCTCCATGGTTTCTGATGACAAATCCACAGTCACAATTTGTTCTTCCTCTATATATAACCTGTCACTGAGGCTGTCTTCAAGATTATTTTTTTGTCTTTGGTTTTCAGCAATCTGATTCTGATATTTCTTTATATCTCAAGTAATTTAGGATTATGTCATAAACATTTTTTTTTAAATTTTTTTTCAACGTTTTTATTTATTTTTGGGACAGAGAGAGACAGAGCATGAACGGGGGAGGAGCAGAGAGAGAGGGAGATACAGAATCGGTAACAGGCTCCAGGCTCCGAGCCATCAGCCCAGAGCCCGACGCGGGGCTCGAACTCACGGACCGCGAGATCGTGACCTGGCTGAAGTCGGACGCTTAACCGACTGCGCCACCCAGGCGCCCCTGTCATAAACATTTTTTTTTCAACGTTTATTTATTTTTGAGACAGAGAGAGACAGAGCATGAATGGGGGAGGGTCAGAGAGAGGGAGACACAGAATCTGAAACAGGCTCCAGGCTCTGAGCTGTCAGCACAGAGCCCGACGCGGGGCTCGAACTCATGGACCGCGAGATCGTGACCTGAGCCGAAGTCGGCCGCTCAACCGACTGAGCCACCCAGGCGCCCCTGTCATAAACATTTTTGATTACTGTGTTGGGAGACTCTGGGTCCTGCTGAATTTTCTTTTTTAAGCAGGTGATCGACTTATTTAGGTTCATACTGTGAGTTTTGTGTCATCTTCTGTGGGCAGCGGGTCCAATGTCAGTTCTGTTTCAAAAGACTTTGTTAATGCTATTTTTGTCTGCCCTGCAAATATATCACTCATGGGTTATTCTGGGACTTAGGTGGTATTTATATCATCTTTCTGTTTTCAAAGCCTTTACTATGCTTCCTTGGGTCTTTTATGTGCATGTTCGTTCCACTTAGCTGTGAGCCGAGAAGTTTTGTCAGTTCATACACAGAACTAAGGGATCTTTGTCTGTAACTCTTCTCTTTAGAATTCCTCTCACACTTTCTAGCTCTCAGGGGCCTCTTTCAGTTCTTGAGGCCAGAGAGATGGATTTTTGTGTGGCTTCTAGATGCCTGTGCTGCCACTGCCATTATTTTAGGAGGGCATTTTTGCCTTGGGATAAGTCCAGGAGAGAAGAAAGAAAAACAAATAGGCAATGAAAGGAAGGAAGGAAAGAAGGAAGGAAGGAAGGAAGGAAGGAAGGAAGGAAGGAAGGAAGGATTCTTGTATATACTCTCTTGTTCACAGGTGCCCTCTTACCCAGCAATATCACTAGATTGGAGGTTCTGTTTGGTTTGTTTTGAAGGTTTTGGTTTGATTTCTTTTGCTGTCTATACCTGCTGTACAGTTTTTCAATTCAGCCTGACCTATGTCAAAGCTGAGGGTTAGCAGAGGAAAAATGAAAAATAACTCTCCTCCATACTGCTTGCTCTGCAATTTTTTGACTTCTGTGTCTGATCTGCCTCCCATTGCTTACATTTCAGAAGTAATTTGCTTTTGTATTTCGATCCAGAGATTTTAGTTGTAATCAGTGAGAGAGAGTTTGGCATAGTTGCACATAGGATATTGGCCAGCACCAGGAGTCATGGTTAGGATACTAAACTTAAATTAAAGAAAGTTATAGATGTGAGGCCATGAAATACTAGCCACTTAGAGCGAAAATTAAGCTGGCCTCATATATCTCCATTTCAACATATTTTATAGAAAAACAAAACATCTACATGTTTCTGAGGAAAAGAGTAGGTTACAAAATAATATATATTTAGTCAAGCTATCATTTAGGAATCAGAGGGACATTTGAAATGTATTTTTAAAAAATTCAGGAAAATTGTGTCCTTATCCTTTTTGAGTAAAACTACTCTAGACAAGGTGAAATAATATTAAAATTCTGAAATGTTATAGAAATATGACATGTAGAAAATGTAGGCAGCATTGAAAATATACGTAAACAAGGAAATATAGAATAAACAAGTATGTTTTTATGGCTACAAAATATACAAATGACATAAATCTTGACATTGCTTTTTAAAGATAACGTGTTATATGATTATAATTTTATAATATTTGTATAAAATCTATCAATTAGATATACATGTATATATATACACAGTATATAAATATACATGTATATATATATATATATATACACACACACAGTACACATGTAGAGATGTCAGAATTGATGCTCAGTAAGAACAATGATGAAAAATAAAGGGTTATGAATTTATTAAGCTTAATTTAATTTACTTATATTGATTTTGACATTAAATAAACATTTTAATATCAGACAATTAACTCTGTATTTGTGTGTGAATAGGTGATCCTACATCTTGAACAATTTATGTTGAAATCTTATGATTTACTTATAAACATAAAGAGTTTCTGATGAGTAAATAAGTAACTTAAGATTATAAGGTAATACAGAAATATATAAGAATGTAAAACATATATTCTCTATGAGAATATGGATAATATTTCAGTGGGTAAAAGATAAATTTATTGGAAATAGGTTTTTTTATTAGAAAAATATTGGAGATATTTTACAATTATGTAGTACAGGCTATGACCAACTCATCATTTTTCATTTTAGAACTGGTAGGTTCAAGCACAAACATAGTTTCAACACAACCAAGGTTGTCCAGAGTTTACCTGATTACCTATTACCTGCTTGCATTGTGTATATCAAGAAGATTGCCTAGATATAGTAAACATTCAATTGACTGAATAAGTTTCTTCATAATATCACATGTCGTGAATTTCTCCCTAACATGAGTTTGTGGAGTGTCAGAGGGAGCATGCGTGAGCAAATGATGTTCTTCTTGGTCCTGTTTTTATTGGATTAGTAAGTGTGCTGGAATAAGTTTTGAAGCCAAGTGTAACAGTAGATACTTTGCTAATATGTAGAGGAAGTTCTTTTGTGTTATACTTGACATTTGTTGTTTGTTTATGCTCTATATCATCTACAGAAAATTTGAGGCAACTATAATGAATGCATACGTGTATCTGTCTGTTTCTCACCTATCTAATGATCGATCTATCTCCCTGTCTCTGTACCACCTCATCTTATACACAATTTGAGGCATGATCAATATGTCAACATGGAAGTAGACATACAGAAATAATAAGAACACCATTGAAATGATGCGGAAGACATTATCAACAACATTGATATGCAGGAAGGAAGAGATATCCAGAATTCCCTTGAGTATTCCATATTGACACAATAAAATCCAAGACATGGTGCCCAGCACACAAAGCATAATGTCATATTTAATGCCTTTTCAATTGAATGATTCCAGGCAGCTATGACTTGAGGGATATTCATTCCAACAAAGGTCAGTTCTTTTGGGGTCCATATATTTGGGCATATGATTTAGTAAGCATATCTGTGTCCATTATATTTCCACTGGCCTCACATTGACAGTTTGAAACCTGCCGAATCTGACATGTAGAGCAACACTTCAGCCTAATTATCAAGGTTACCTAAGGCAACCAAGTATTAAACAGAGGGCCTGGCCTTTGGTGTCTTTTGGAAATCAAGGTCAGTCAGGAGCTGAGTACCCAGCATTAAGCAAGTGAGCCAGCCTAAGAAGCAGTTAGGCTCAAGCTGTGGACTGGAGATGGAAAAATAGCTGTGAAAGCAGGAATGTAGGGCCAGTAATGCTAAGCCAAGGGTATGGATGCTCTATGTAAGACCCAGGAGGGCTCAGCATCCTGGACCACAGTCCATCTCTGCTATTTGTAGACCCTCAAATACAAATTAGATTTCCAAGCCCAAGATTCCTGTTAGAATCCTGATCACATTCATCTATAAAGTTGGGTTGTTTTTTTTAAGCTCTTTTACTCTGGACCTGTATCATGAAAACTCACAAGTAAATACTTACATTCAAGGACCTACAAAAATGTTTTTGAGAACATGCACTCTGTTATAAAGGAAAATAATCTTTCTACAAAATGATACAAGTACAAATACAAATTTAGAATTCAGTATAGTCCTACTTGATGTGGCAATTCACTTCCTCATATATTCAAGGAATCCCTGTGTCGTAGGCGATGTACAGGGCATGGTAGGGGACAGTGAAAGGAAATAGACATGGTGTAACACTCGAGGCCATACACAGCAATATTAGCCTATACAGAAAATATGACAGCATGTTAAGGAGTCCAAAGAAAAGACCATTAACGTCTACTCGGGAAGACCATAAAATGAAAATGTTTTTTTATAAGGACCATGAAACATTGCAAAAACAAACTTTTGCATAATAGCCCATGCCGTTGAGTAAGCAGGTATTATATATTCTAAGTGCTCTGCACAGATTATCTATCTCATTCATTCTTTAAATTTGTACAGATGGGAAAACCGAGAAGAGAAATGATCATTGCCAGTATGTAGCTTCACTTACTCACCAGAACTGAGATGCAGGTGCAGAGCTTGAGAAGATTCCACCATTGTAGGGGCTAAACTGTGTCCTTTACCCTGTCCTTACACAGAGTTAGCCACTTAATGGGTGTTTAATAAATCTCTCTCCATCTGTGTTACCATCTTCTTTCCCTTGTTGAGTGGATTAGTGGAATAAATCATGTGGGAAATGAGAGAATCAAAAAGAAAAAATAATATATGACCAAAACCAGAGTCAGTGGACAGTTACATAATTTATCTTCCCCATAATCTTTGAAAACTCCCAAATTGAGGGGTGAGTAAGAAAAGCTCAAAAATGTAAATATCAGCAATACTTAAGAATTGGGGTGATGGGTAACTTATCAGTTGCTATAGTGGACCCCACCATGTGTGAGCTCTAATTTATCAGTTAGAGATTTATCAGTTAGAGTTTTAGAGATTGTGTTTATACATGTGCTTCTTGCCTGAAGTTGGATCTGTCTTTCTTGGCCTTGCCATTTAATGTGGCACCATGCCATTTTATCTGCCCAACTAAAGAACAACAAAGTAATAAGTATATAATCTCAGATATCTGGCTATTGTAGATGATTTGTACTAGTCTGTGATGTTAATATCAGTCTTATTCCACAGATAGTTCAGGGGCAGAGGCAGGGGTGTTTGGCAAAATATTACTGATACATGCTAATATGTCAGCAATTTTCCTGTATCTGCTCTTTTGGATGATTTTAAGGAGAATTGGTAAATAGCGTCATTGCTCAGTGTCCTAGATTGAATGAGTGAGTGCTGACTGAGTGTCATTGTGCTGGAAGTCTGTGAGGAGATAAATTGAAATGTCACCGGGATGTCTGGCTGCCTGTCTGTCTCCTGGCCTTCATCTACTTTTTTCCTAATAAATGTTATTGCTAATAAATCGACCTTCCTCTATTTGGCAATTTGAATATAAATATTTCCTATATTTGCTAATAAAATTGGCCTTCCTGTATCTCAGTTTGAATAGAACTATTGAAAGTATGCTCAGTGTTGTCAGACTTAGCACACATAAGGGGGTTGGAGGCCATTTATGTTAATATCCTAAAGGAAAAGCTAGGTAAGTAATTGAAAGATAGTGAAGACAATAGTATTTGTGATAGGAGAAGTAATTATAGCAGTAGTGATAGTAGTGGTAGTGGTCTAGCTAGGCCTGATTGCCGAGAAAAAGGGAGTACTCTGATACTCCTTATGGTATGTATGGTTGCTTCCGGATTAGTGGAGGCCAAGCAGAAGAGTGGTGTGAGGCAGATGGGTATGATACAGATCTAGTTACCCAAAGTGGCCTCGGATCCAAATATTTGTCCCCAGTCAGTTCCTGCTATACTAACAACATAGATTCCATCTAACAATATAGATTTAATAACAAGCCTTGGGAAGGCTAACATACTGCATTGTTGCCCCCACTAAAAAGGAAGGTCTGTATGGGCGAGGAATGAGTTTTAGTTACCACAGTATATGCCATGCACACGCCGTAGAAACTGGCACGGAGATGGGACTAACAAACCTTTCTGAAATAAATGAATCATTTATATCAGTCCCTAATGTTGGAATATTTGTAATTTGTTCAATTTTTTTTTTCTGAAATCAGTTCTTTGAGAGTTAAGTTTCCATGGAATTAGGTAGAGATTTGAGGCACAGGGCTTTTCCTTCCAGGAAGCAAGCTTGAGCTACAAGGACATAAGTGGTAATTGGAAAAGTCCTCAGGAAAGGCAAAAGGTTATATAAAAAATTATATAATTTCCACAAATTATTACATTTAACTGACAACAATTAATTGTCACATTGCAACTAGTCTGCAGGTTAGGGATTACTCCCATGCCTGTGTATCAAGTATAGAAACTGGGGCACAGGAAAGCTGAGTGATTTGTACAAGACCTTGTAAGCAGTCACATTGACACTTGAACCCTGCAGTCTGATTCTAGAATGAGTGTTCTTCTTAATCACAGTGATTCTTTGATTCATTCATTTAACTGATCTTTGGTGAGTACACTTGGTGCTGGAGAAATAGCAGTGAACAAAGTGGTCAAAATCTCTGCCTCCAAAACAATGAACAAAATAGGTCAAGTATATCTATTTGATGGTCATAAGTGCTGCAGAGATAAATGCTGGGGAGGTGAAAAAGAGGTTGTAAGTTGAGTACCAAGGCCAGGATTGACCTCAATTTGCTAAAATGAGAAGGTTATGATTGAGTCAGTGATATGAATAGCTGGGGTAAGTATATATCAGGCAGAGGGAAAAGCAAATGAAAAGTCCTTGAGATAAGATTGAGCCTAATGAGAAATAGCAAAGATATGGCATTGTTGTATGACGTGAACGTGGGGAGGATACCAGATGATGTCAGAGAGATAACAGGAGACTAAATTGTTTGAACTTTGAAGTCAGTCAAGTATTTTAGCTTTTACTTAGAGTGAGATCAGAAGCCATTTAAGAGTTTGATTAGAGAGATAGAAAATATCTCCTGATCACAGTTGATGCTGAGAGAGGCAGGGAGAGCAGGGAGAGGCAAGAATGGAAACACAGAGACCAGAAAGGAGGCTATTCCAAGGGATGAGGGATAGACCAAAATGGTGGATGTGTGAAAAGTGGAAAGTGGGCAGATCCTGTCTATGTTTTTAAAGGAAAGCAGGGTTGCCTGGTTGGCTCTGTTGGTTAAGCGTCCAACTCTTGATTTTGGCTCAGGTCATGATCTCACAGTCGTGAGATAGAGCCCTGCAATGGGCTCTGTGCTGGGCATGGAGCCTGCTTAAAATTCTCTCTCCCTCTCTCTCTGCCCCTCTCCTGCTCTCTCTCAATAATTAATTAATTAAAAAAAAATAAAGGAAAGGGGACCCTGGGTGGCTCAGTTGGTTAAGTGTCTGACTTCAGCTCAGGTCATGATCTTGCAGTGGGTGAGTTCAAGCCCCACATCGTGCTCTTTGCTGATAGCTCAGAGCCTGGGGCCTGTTTCGCATTCTGTGTCTTCTTCTCTTTCTGCCCCTCCCTGCTTGTTCTCTCTCTCTCTCTCTCTCTCTCTCTCTCTCTCTCTCTCTCTCAAAATAAATGAACAAAAAATTTTAAAGGTAAAGGAAAGCAAGCAAGATTTTCTTGTGAATATGATCTGAAGTAAGGAAGAGGGAAAGCAGTCAAAGAGGAACTGGAGGGATGGGGAGACTGCAGGAACAACACTGTGACTAGATGAGGACTTCTGTCCCACAGACATCTTCAGTCTGAGATATTCATTAGACGTCCCAATGGAGATGTCATAAGGGTAATTGTGTATAGGCATTTGGAATTTAGGGGAGAGTTCTGGGCTGGAGACGTAAACATTGGAGTCATCAGAATATAGTTGATATTGAAAACCATTAGACCAGGCTCACCAGGAGAATAAGCTTGGATAAAGAAAAGAAGAAAAAGTGCTACTCTCAATATTCCTCACTTACCTGGTTCCCAGATTCTTTGACTTCTTGATGGCCCTATTCTGAATGTGTCACAATTTGTTAGTATTTATCTTAAGATGTTGTTCCCAAGCAAAGGGACATTCTTGGAAAACCAACAAAATCTTTTAAAAAAAAATATCTTTAGTTTTGTTGATAGAATTGTGTCAATGTTAAATATTTAGTTTTGGTCATTCTTGTGGGGTGATGTAAGACGTTAACAGAGGGAAACTGGGTCAAGAGATTTGTGAGAATTCTCTGCTCCTGCAACTTTTCAGTGAATCTAAAATTAATTGAAAATCACAAGTTTTTTCCTATTAAAAATTTTTAATGTTTATTTTATTTGTGAGAAAGAAAGAGAGAGCACGTTGGTGGGGGGCAGAGAGAAAGGAAGACCCAAAATCTGAAGCAGGCTCCAGGCTCTGACCTGTCAGCACAGAGCCCGACACAGGGCTCAAATTCATGAACCGTGAGATCATGACCTGAGCTAAAGTCAGACACTTAACCAACTCAGTCACCCAGGTGCCCCTAAAAATCGTTGTTTTAAAAACATGTCACCAAATGTGGATGCGCTCCTTTGAATGGGATGTGATCTCTTCAGAAGAGGGAAATGAGATCTTTACCTCTCTGGGTCTGAATATCAGACTTTATTCAGAAAGCTTGTACTGGAATTTACCTTCTTGGACATTTTTCCACCTAAGTAGCTTATATTAAGTTTATGAATCCCAAGGCTTATTCTGAAAATCTCTTCTTCAACCAGGTCTTTCTTATTGTATCTTTGAAAACTTGGTTTACATTGTGACAATTCCAAAGCTAGATTATATATTATCCCTAATAAATATTCTCATTTGGCTTGGATACAAATATGAACCAGAGCTGTTTGTCTGCCTTCGAGTGGCAGTTCATCAATGAATTGCATTAGAAGGGCCCCCTGTGCCTTCCTCTGAGGCTCCCTGAAACTCTGTCATCTGGATCACGACAAGGTCCACAGGAATCGTGGGTCCTCTCTAGGTCTGTCCTTTTGGTTGATAAATAACCATCTATGAACTCTCTTCGCTTTCATCCAGCTGTGAATTTACCTAGCAGACCATCCCATGGCCCACATTTATTCCTTTTTATTGCTGAATATATAATGAGAGTCTCTATTAAATTCCTTGATGAAATCAATACAATATCTGGCTGTAACATTCCTCAATCTACCAGTACAGACTAGTTGGTAATGAACTTAGGCTGGCTCCTAGTGATCAATATGTTTTGTGATTATGTAATCACAAATCATCTTTTTAACAATCCTTTTGTACAGATCCAAGTAGTGTAAGGTTATTCATCAAAATTATGCAAATGTAAGAATGTCTAGCCTACCCTCTCTTTTTTCATTTATTATTATTATTTTTTATGAGAAGAGAGTTTGTCGACCAAACAGAGAAAAAGCCTCTAGAAATTTGTAAACTGTGGGGCCATTTCTTTTCAAGGAAATTGAGGATACAGGCACCATAAGAATCAGGCAGAAATGTTACTGCCTTTTTTTCAGATTTTATAGGCATAGCTGTTTTTGATGGTGTAGTTAAACTCCACAGGAGGCAGTTTAAATAGCAAAATTAAATGTAATTTGGTGAAGATGTTTATCAAGTATTTTCTTAAATAGTTGATAATTTGCACATTTCTTTGTTAAATTGTGCTTCTTCATTAATGAGGACTAAAGCCTGCTACGAACTGCTAATGAATTATGACACATCTATTATTTATGGAGCATACACATTTAGGTGACTTCTGAAGGTCACCCAATGGTGGAAAATCTCAAGTGATCATGCTGAAGTAGCACCACAGTGTCACCAGCTGTAACTATGGTAATCTGAAATTTGCTGGGCCGTGAGCAGTGTTCTGTTTGCCATGGATGCATATTCCATTGATAGCACAGCCTTGTTATGGAAGGGACATTGCTTGAACAAGTTTTAACGACTGTTCTGCATAGTCGTATTCTGTGATGCCAGTGTGAAGGTTGATGAAATGATATGCCCGACTCCTTTTTCTCACCTGAGGCTGTTCCTGGTCCTCCTGCATGTTACCTCCAGTATGTTCTTTCTGAAACACAAATCACTACTTGATTTGCTGATATTTACCAAGATTTTCATGCAGTGAATGAATTTCAGAGGGACTTGGTAAAACAGTAGTATAGAGAACGTAAGGCATCCACGAAGACAAGTCGCAACAGCAGGTACTTTTATGTGCCAGGCAGTGTGCTAAATGCTTTCCAAATATTATCTCATTAGGTCCTCGCAACAATCCAGTGGATGGGGAGGGCTGCATTACAGATGAAACACTAAGGAAAGAGATGTTAATGAAATCGTCCAAAGTCACGGAACTGTTTAGTGATGAGTCTGGCGTGTGTGCCCCTGACCACAGGCACGGTGCTCTCCTGCTGCTTGCTGATGGATGTCATGCTGAACATGACCGCACAGTCACAGAGATGGCAAACAAACTGTTGGGACTTTCAGCAACGTTAATACCATTCGGTTGAGCTGTGTGACATTGGTAATATTTGACTATTTTTACATCAAAAGAAATGGCGATTTTGGTTAGGAAAAACAGACAAACACTGGCGGAGACCAAGGAGACATGCTGAGTACGTGCAGTGTGCTATCTTGAATTGAATTCTGGAACAGAAAAGAAGGATGTAGTGAAAGTACTGGCGATACCTGAATAAGATCTGTAGTTTAGTGACCAGTATTGCACCAGTATAAGTTGTCTGGGTTTGATAATTGTACCATGGAAGTTGTTAACTTTAGGGGAAGCAGAGCGAAGAGTATGTAAGCATTCTGTGTAGTATATTTGCAACTTTTCTGCAAATCTGGAATTATCATAAAGTGGAATTTAATATAAAGAATTAAATTTATTTTTCCTTTATTTTTGAGAGAGAGACAGCGAGACAGAGTGCAAGCAGGGGAGGAACAGAGAGAGAAGGAGACCCAGAATTTGAAGTGGGATCCAGGCTCTGAGCTGTCAGCACAGAGCCCTGTGTGGGACTTGAGCTCACGAGCTGGGAGATCATGACCTGAGCTGAAGTCACGTGCTTAACCAACTGAACCACTCAGGCACCCCTAAAGAATTTTTTTAATTAAAAATTTTAAAATTAAAAATGGTTTTATCTCGTTCAAACCTAATGTATTCATACAGATCTTTAATATTTAAAAATTCCTTCTTTTTAAAAAATTTATTTATTTAAATCCAAGTTAGTTAACATACAGTGTAGTATTGGTTTCAGGAGTAGAACCCAGTGATTCATCCCAACAAGTGCCCTCCTTAATGCCCAACACCCATTTAGCCCATCCCCCCACCAATCTCCCCTCCAGCAACCCTCACTTGGTTTGTTGTCTGTATTTAAGAGTCTCTTATGGTTTGCCTCCCTTTCTGTTGTTATCTTATTTTTCCTTCCCTTCCCCTATGTTCATCTGTTTTGTTTCTTAAATTACGCATATAAGTGAAATCATGTAATATTTGTTTTTCTCTGATTCATTTTGCTTAGCATGAGACACTCTGGTTCTGTCCATGTTGTTGTAAATGCAAGATTTCATTCTTTTTAATCACTAATATTCCATTATTTCCATTATACATACACACACACACATAAGCACACACACACATACATACATATATACACACATATATATACCGTGTCTTCTTTATACAGTCATCAGTCAGTGGACATTTGAGCTCTTTCCATACTTTAGCTAGTGTTGATAGCACTGCTGTAAAACATTGGGGTACAAGTGCCCTTTCAGATCAGCATTTTGATATCCTTTGGATAAATACCTAGTAGTGCAATTGCTGGATCATAGGGTAGTTCTATTTTTAATTTTTTGAGAAACCTCCATATTGTCTTCCAGGGTGGCTACACCAGTTTGCACACCTACCATCAGTGCAAAAGGTTTCCTTTTTATGCATCCTCGCCAACATTTGTTGTTTCCTGAGTTGTTAATTTTAGCCATTCTGACAGGCGTGAGATGGTGTCTCATTGTGGTTTTGATTTGTATTTATCCAATGATGAGTGATGTTGAGCATCTTTTCATGTGTCTGTTAACCATCTGGATGTCTTCTTTGGAAGTGTCTATTCATGTCTTCTGCCCATGCTTCACTGGATTATTTGTTTTTTGGGTGTTGAGTTTGATAAGTTCTTTATAGATTTTGCATACTAACCCTTCATCCAGTATGTCATTTGCAAATATCTTTTCCTATTCTGTTGGTTTCCTTTTGGTTTTGTTGATTGTTTCCTTCACTGTGCAGAAGCGTTTTATCTTGATGAGGTCCTAGTAGTTCATTTTTGCTTTTATTTTCCTTGCCTCTGGAGACATATCTAATAAGATGTTGCTGTGGCCAAATCAAAGTACTTGGGATAAATGAAATACATAAATCAATTAATAACAAACATAAACTCATTGATAATAATATGTTATAGAAGGGGACTTTAATATAATACCCCACTTACAACAATGGACAGATCACCTGAGCAGAAAATCATCATGGAAACAATGGCTTTGAATGACATACTGGACCAGATGGACTTAACAGGTATACTTAGAACATTTTATCCTAAAGCAGCAAAATACACATTCTTCTTGAGTGTACATGGAGCATTCTCCAGCATAGATCACATACTGGGTCACAAATCAGCCCTCAACAGGTACAAAAAGATCAAGGCCATACCTTGCATATTTTCAGATCACAACACTATAAACTTGAGATCAACCACAAGAAAACAATTGGAAAGCTCTCAAATACATGGAGGTTAAAGAACATCCTACTAAAGAATGAATGGGTTAACAAGGAAATTAAAGAATAAAGAAAAAAATGGAAGCAAATGAAAATGAAAATACACAACTCCTTCTTAAAATGAATCTAGAAACATTACTTTTTTTCTTCTCTGTCCTCCAGAAGTTCTTCGCATTTACCTCTGCTCTAGCACCTGTCTTACTGGACATATTTATTTGTTTATAGTTCAGTGTCCCTAACAATATTGTGATCTTTTCAAGGCAGAGGCTGTGTCCAGTTCTTTCTTGTACTACTGGCACCATCAGACACAGAGGCGATGGATGATTATTTAAAATAAATGAATGCACTCGTTAGTTGCTATGACTAATATTGGTAAAAAGTGATACTAATTTTAAGATGTATTCCATGTAGTCCATCCAGATCTCCCCTTGCTAGGTTGTCTCCCCAATAAAAGAATATAGACATCTTAGAAGCATTGTAGTTAGAGCTACAACATGTGGAAGAAGATCCCGTCTTCTGTAAATGAAGCTGGCAGTAGTGATGAGATGTTTTATCCATAGTTAGGAAATGAAGAAGTTCAGCACCACTTCATTGATACTGAATCGCTTGGTTCTCTTTGAGGTCGGCATGAGGACTCTGGGGAGAGCTGAGCAGGTCCAAGTGTGCTCATGGAACTGACTGATACCTTGGCCCTAGGGCCCTGCCTTCACCAGCTGCTATCACAGGAAGAGAAACCCTCGAGAGGAAGGATGAGACCAGGGGGCATGCTACTAGAGTTTTCCTTTCTATATGGCTGGGGTCAAGGGTAGTGTTAAGCTGGGATGGGACATGGACATATTGTGAAAGTGCAAAGAGGGCCACTGCCATGTTGGTTTCATGCTGGTTTCATGTTTGTTTGTTTTTTTTTAATGTAATATCGTCATTGAGATTTGGATATACAGTGTAATTCACCCATTTAAGCTGTACAGTTCAGTGGATTTTAGTGTATTTACAGGTGTATGCTATCATTCCTACAGTAACTTTAGAACATTTTCATCACCCACACAGAAACTCTGTATGCGTTGGCTACTACAATCCCCTCCCCCAGCCTTGTCCTTGTTCCCCAGTTCTGGGCAACCAACCACCGATCTATTTTCTGTCTCTATAGACTTCCCTATTATGGACGTTTGATATAATGGGATCACATACTATGTAGTTTTTTTGTGGCTGACTTCTTTCACTTAGCATAATTTTTTGAGCTTCATCCATGCTGTAGATATCAGTTCTTTATTCTTTTTTATGGCTGAATAATATTCCATTGTAGGAATATGCCCTATTATATTTATCCATTCATCAGTTAATGGACATTTCAGTTTTCCCCCGACTTTTTGGTTTATGTAGATAATGCAGCTATAAACATTAGTGTACACGTTTCTGTGTGGATGAATGTTTTCCTTTCTCTTAGATGTATACTTGACCTTAGCTCAGTGATTTCTTACTTGCCCAAGAAGTAAAGTAGTTGAAAGTCTTAAGCATGCTAAGTGTGTCAAATAATTTTTAGTGCTTACTGCCTCTGTGAGCCTCAGTTTATGGGTGTCTTTCATAGAGAAGCTGTGCCTACATACAAAAAAGAAGTTTTTAAACCCACACCCATATACATACATACTTGCCTAAGCATACTGCCCAAAGTGGCTCCTTCCAAGAAGGTTTCTGGAGAAGGAAGTACAAACCTTCTCATGATATTGAAACTGCCCAGGGTATTGGGGTAACTCCTCTTTAGAAATCTGATTGAAGGGTATGAGCTATCCTAGAAATATCAACTATTTATAGCTTTATTTGTCCTTCCTTTGTAGCTGTTCCTAAAATTCAGATTTTCCCTGGAAACTTTTCTTCCACAGTGAGTCATCAGAATAGTGGCTGTGACTAGGAGGGTAGGGTCCTTAAGGGCCAAGCATAGGCCCCCCCTCCTCTAGCAGAGCACCTTTGCACAATGTGTGAATGTGTTTGCTAAACTGACATGACTTGATGGAGTTGAAAATAACACCTTTTCAGAGGACATGTATTATCTTCCCAATTGCTCGATTTCTTTTGGGAAAAGATAGACTATAGAACAGTTCATTCATCATATACCCTTCCAATGCTCTTGCTTTTAATAGCAAAGGTAAGGGGCGCCTGGATGGCTCAGTTGGTTAAGCGTCCGACTTCGGCTCAGGTCATGATCTCGTGGTTTGTGAGTTTGAGCCCCACGTCGGGCTCTGTGCTGACAGCTCAGAGCCTGGAGCCTGCATCAGATTCTGTGTCTCCCTCTCTCTCTCTGCCCCTTCCCCACTTGTGCTCTGTCTCTGTCTCTCAAAAATAAAATAAACAATTATGAAAAAAGTACAAAAGAAGAATAAACATTAAAAAATAATAATAGCAAAGGTACGTCAAGGCCCAATCATTTTAACACATCGTTTGCCACCCATGTGAGGACCTGAGACTGTGGGTGGTCCTGTGACTTGTTCTTTTGCATCTCCTGCTTTTGCTGACCCCTGGTGAGGTCCACCCACTCAGTTGGCAAGATGGGCTTATCCTTTATATCCAAGCATGCTTTTTCCCCATTTTACCAGAGCTCCCACATCCCTTCATGGATGCTGTGTAAATGCAAGGAGTCTTTGAGGCCCCTCCAGATATAACCACAAATTCTCAGTAGTGTGACATTTTGATTGTGGAGCAGAATCAAATTATGTAATCAAATAAGGACACCAAGCCTGATTGAGACCCAAATCAAAGTGCCCAAGAAATCCAATAATTCTGAGTTTGACCTTTCTGCTATTTTTAATGCGACCAATTTGAAAGGCGCTCCAAGAGATGTCCGAGCCTTGCAGCAGCCTGTTTTCTGGATCCTGTTTGAGGGGAAAATATCCTCTCCCTCCAGGTTGACCTGAACTGGTCATTCCAGTTCCCTTGGAACTGAGGCCTTTGATTTCCTCAGGGGGCTTGGTTGTGCATTTGGTGGAAGAGGATGGGCTCAGAGAAGCACAGCGCCAAGAGGATCACAAAAGACACTGGAGCCCAGAGGGGAGTTAAGGCCCTGAAAGGGAATGCGAACATGTCTACTAGGTTTATGCTAGATTCAAGGGTGGCTACCAGGTGTTTGCTCTCATTATACACGAAATGTTTTTCTGCCATTTCCTGGTGCCCTCTCTAGCCTGGTGATCTCAGGGATTGGATGAATGCTCAGTAAATGCTTCGATGGGCAGATGCACAGACACGCTTAGGAGATGCTCTGCCTCAAACAAGTGCATGCTGACTCTGAGAAGGACAGGAATTCTCATTATCCTGCTACCTTGCAGAGAAAGTCTGTGAGTTTCCACAACTCCAACTCCAGGGAAACTCTGATTTTTGAACGAACTCAATAGGACGGTTTCCCACCTGGCACCTTTACCAGGCTACGATTATGACCTCTTGTAAATCAAATTTGATACACGCAGATATGTTTATAATGCATCACTGTTTAACCTCAACAATTTGGATTCTGGACATTTATAAATGAAACAAAAATGACACTGCCATCCTCAAACTTTTCCTAAATGGTTAGATGGAGGTGATTTTGTCCCTTATGCTTTTTGATACATAGTATCTTTTCATTTGTTCACCACAAGAAACACCCCCCCCCCAAGAGGGAAAGAGAGCACCTTTAATAGCCAAGTTTAAAATTAAAGGCAACTGAGATATTAATTCTTAAACAGCCCTTTGGTTTCCTGAGTAGCTAACAAAGCACTATTTAGCTCTTAAACATCTTTTTTTAGACTTTACAGGAATAGGAAATGCTATGTATCAACATTTAATTTAGAAAATATGAATGCTTTCAGATATGCCATTTTAAATATTTTTACTTGGGAGTGAGGGTTGTTTCGGTGACATTTACCTTTTTGGGGCATAATTAGAGAAAGAGGATGTCATATAAGTACATTTTCAGGTATCCAAAGCTTGCCCATTTAAGAGTATATATTTTCTATTTCAGATATTTCTGAGGCGAATCTTTGAAAAAATATATAATCATTGCCCATTGTAAACAAAAGTGTTTGATATACATATAACTCTATTCTTAATGGCTCCTGGGGTGATGCCCAAAGGAATCTTGGTGTCTGGGAAAGTCCAGTTCACCTGGGCCACCCTCCTTCCCCACCCAATTCACAGATGAAAGAGCTGAGGACTTTTGAGTTCCTATGAATTGCATAGCTACTCACAACCCATTGTTCTCAGCTTTCATTACTCTTCCCTTCCAGACGCCTCATGGCCTAGAGGTTTGCTTTTATTACTTGCGCCCTGAGCGGCTCCTGCCCTTGATTTCAGCTGAATTCTCCATGACCTCCAGCCCCATCCCCTTTCCAGAACCTAGATTCAGAGAGTTGTTGGCTGAGCCAGATCCCAGCCTCCTGGCTCCACACCCCCAGCTCTTACACACCCACCCCCTTCCCGGATTCCTTTCCCTTCTGTTTTAGTTTGGGGGTGGGGGATGGCCACCTAGCATTATCTTTCACAACTCACATTTACAGGTGATTTCCTCTTAGAAACTTCTCTCACTTCCAAAAAGTATCATTCCTATGTTGTACTTTCAGTGTTCTCCACCCTTTCTCCTCTCTTTCCTTTCATAATTGAGCTTTAGTATTTGAGTGTCGCTGTGTCTGCTCTGACTGTCCCTGTCAGCAGAGGGATCGCAGCCCACTCATCTCTGCTGTCCTGGGGGCCTGGCTGTGCTGCCCAGCAGCTCCCTATGAGGATGAGTTCATTGAGGGACAAAGAGCATACTCTGTCTGTGCCACTCCCTCCCTTTCCATCCCTCTCGATGGGTTTCTTTTGTCTTCTTATTTGATTCTTATCAAATTCATTTTATGTATTTAATTTTTGCCAAGTCATTTATTTCCTGGATGATGAGATGAAGCCTGGGAAGTCAGTTACGTGTGCGTGTGGCAGGGACAAGCCACACCTTGTACCCCCAAGACATGATCTTTTTCTGCCAACCAAGGAAGAGCTGTCCACGGGAGGCTCCTCTCTTCTTATGTGGCAGGACCTGATGCGTGGCATTGTCCAGAGGGGCTGGTGTAGAAACTCAGCGGAAGCATTGTAATCAGAGCCTAGAGCTTGCAGGGGCCACTGAACCTTGTGGAGGTTTGTGGTCATACCTAATATTCACCTCTCCTGGATGACACTGAGCTACTGAATTTTAGCTCTTTCATCTGCATGTCTGCACCGTGCATGTGTGTCACTTTATTCTTCCATTGCCACCCTAAAGCCACACTGCCTGTGTTCATATTTCAGCTCCATTACTTGATCATTCAGTCTTTCAGGTCCCCCCTAATGCCTCAACTGTCAAGATGGGGTTGTAAAGATTAAATGAGTTGGTGGATATAAAGTGTAGAGAAGAGAACCAGTAGCATCAACAGACTGATGCACACTCTCCATTATTATTGATAGGGTGACTGTCAAACTCCTAATCCTCACTTCCAGACCCACTGCCACTCTTTTGGGATTTGCTCCATCTACTTTCTCAGTAGGTGTAAAACCAGATCACCCAATTGTTTGTAATAAATATAAGGCCAGAATTATTAGGCTTTTAGTAAGGACTTCTTTTCCAAAAAAACTAAAAAAAACAAAACAAAAATAACAACGAAAAAACCTATATGAGCTTTTTGGTGCACATATATTTTTAGGCTGCGCCTGAGCCATGCAGGGGACTTCTTTTTTCTTCTCTGATTCATGCGTCTGTTAAGAATAGTCAAAGTTGCCAGAAAAGTGATTTTTGGATAAGTAAGAGGTGAGATCGTGTTAAATTAGGAATCAGAGTCAAGAAAAGATGAAAAGCTTTATTTAGAATGGGGTTTGGACTGAAAATGACTGGTGGATCTTTTTCTTTTTTAATACTGTGAGAAATGCAGCCACAGGTTTGAAGTGGAACTATTTAAACATTTATTTTAGCCCAGTTGAGAAAAGGAGAGAGCCAGCCTCTTCCCAGACCTGAACATTTATCTTTAGGATGCAAAAAAGAAAAGTGAGAGACTGTATGACCTTGTTTTCTCTGAATTTTCTCTCTTGCTTTCTTTCTCCTTTTTGCCTTTTTGATGGCGGGGGGTGGGGTTATGTGTATTTTTAATGCTGAAAATAGAAAAAAAAAAGATTTTTCTCTTTGCAGTAGGCATGGAAAGTTAAAAAAACAGGGTGTCGTAGCCTATGAAAATGTGTTAAAGAATACAAACAGATGAGTGACTTTTAATGAGCTTTTTCTCCAGTTATGGAATCCCACAGACTAATCATGTCTGGACTCATAGTTGTGCTATGGTGCATCCTTAAATAAGCCACCATCTCTGGTAGACCACATTTGCACTCAGCTTGGACATTAGGCAAAGTTCTCAATTTGTTCTTTTGCTGAAAGTCAAATTGTGAGTTTGTGTTTTAACATTTATCTCCATCTGTTTGCCTGTCTCTCTGTCCATCCATCCATCCTTCCATCCATCATCCATCCATCCATCCATCCATCCATCCATCTTTCTAGCCATCCACATACTCAGAATTTTTTATGGGTCTTACACAAAGTTACATGTAGCCTATAAAAAGGATGGAAGGTTCCATTTATCTTTCATTTACCTTCATGTAGCTTGCTCATTTAATCTACACAACAGTCAACGTTAGATAGGTATCATTATCCTCATGCTACAGGCAAAGGAACTGAGGCATAAAAAATATGAATAATTTGCCAGTTTCACAGCCAGAAGGTGGTGAAGTGGGGACCTGGAGCTGGGCCTTTCTGGTCTGGGAGTTAGTTTTCTTGACTACTTACTACCTGACGCCACTATATACACTTTGTCCTAAATGTATAAGGTTGTTGCCAAATGATGCCTGGTTGCCCCTAAAAACAACTATTTGCAAGTCTCCAACTTTCTTAGCATATTGATCAAGTGGTACCATACTGTGATAGGGTATTTCCAAGATTTCAGGTGACATTTTTGAAAACATGAGCCCCTCCCTTCCTCCTTCTTATGGGCCTTGAATATAAGTGATGCAGTTGCAGATTGAGGGTGATGGAGAAGGAATCCTGGGCTATTTGTCAAGAATGCTGCCTTTGCTGTACCCACCTTGAATCACAAAAGTTGCATTGTAAGGAAACATGGCATGATTATTTCCTAAAATTAACAAGTAACTTTAATGTAAATGGAAGTATTTATTTATTTTGAGAGAGGGAGAGAGCTAGTGAGCAGGGGAGGGGCAGAGGGAGAGAGAGAATCCCAAGCCCTCTCCTTCCTGTCAGCACAGAGCCCAAGGCAGGCCTCCATCTCGTGAACTGTGAGATCATGACCTGAACTGAAATCAGGAGTCAGACGCTCAACCGACTGAACCACCAGGTGCCCCTGGAAATAATATTTTAAAGGAAGATTATGATAGTTCTTTTGGAAAATTCAGGAAAATTACTTTTTGCCTGAAATTAATTAGCTGTTCAAGTAGCAGAGATATATATGTGAAACAGCTCCTCCATAGAAAGTCTGAATTGTTTCTTCTCCAGTAGGTGACCCAGTGAAAATGCTATATATAACACTCAGGTCCTCTCCAACCATATAGGCAGTGAAGGAAAGGAACAACTCCTTTTCATAACGATGGGAAACCAATGAAAATGGTTGCTTTTTTCTGAATTTGTTCTAGATTTCTGCATATCTTTAAAAGTTTTAGGCTACTTAAAATCAATAGTAATATTGGGGCACCTGTGAATTCATGAGTTTGAGTCCCTGCATCGGGTTCTGGGCTGACAGTGCAGAGCCTGCTTGGGATTCTCTCTCTCTCTCTCTCTCTCTCTCTCTCTCCCTCTCTCTCTCCCTCCCTCCCTCCCTCCTTCCCTTCCTCCCTCTCTCTGTACCTTCCCTGCTCTCTCCCTCTCTCTCTCTTTCTCAAAATAAATAAATACATTAAAAAATGAATAGTAATATTTAGTCTACATTTTTTTTATTTTACTTTATTTTAATTTTTTAATGTTTATTTATATTTGAGAGAGAGAGAGAGAGAGAGAGAGAGAGAGAGAGAGAGGAATAGAGAGAGACACACACAGAATCCAAAGCAGGCTCCAGGCTCTGAGCCTGACACAGGGCTCGAACTCACAAACCTCGAGATCATGACCTGAGCCGAAACCGGACACGCAACCGACTGAGCCACCCAGGTGCCCTAGTCTACATTGTTTAAAGAGGAAAGGCATCTTTTCTTTAAATAAGTTCAGGGATATCACATGAGTCATGAAAACCCAGGATCCGTAAGAGAACCCTGAAGTTGTATGTGGTATTGCAATGCCCGATGCCTTCTCAGGTTCTGTTTTCCTCTTCACTCAGATAATTATGTAAGTCAGGTTAGATATTAAATTTGCCTTTATACATTTATGTTTAAAGAAGACATTAAGGGGTATTTCAGATGTACTAACTAGAAATAACACCGTTAGCAGCCCAAATGGAATTAATCCTTTTGTGGGAGCAAATTACACAGAAGCAGCGCGAGAAGTCCAGCTGCTCATACAGACGAATGGAGGTATGATTGGCATGTGTGTGTACTGATACTGAGTGCCATGGAGTCTGTTGCCAAGAGCTATCAACGTGTTTCCCACTGCCCTTCTCCCGCCCCACAGGGAGGTTGGTACTGCCTGCCCATATTCCTACACATGCCTCCCAACTCATCCCTCCGCCTCGTTCTTTGTCCTTGTCCTTTCTCACTGCAGTAATGGGCACTGCCAGCTTAACCTACTGGCCCTTGTCTCCACCATTCCAGTTTCTCTGGAATCCCAACCATTAAACTTGCCCTGCCCCATACTTCAGTGAAAGTGACCCATCCGGCCTTTGTCCCGCCGATAAAGCCTGGATTCCACTACCATGCTTCGGTTTGGCTGCAGGACACCCTTCTTGTCCCTCAGTTGCTCCCCATGACAGCCGTAATTATCTGCTGACATCTGTCTCACATTCCACCACCTCACAGAAATTGTCACGGGAGGTGCACGAGAGAAGGAAGGGCGTGGGGTTTTGCAGTTAGACCGAGGGGCACATATTGGTTCTGCGACTGTCCTGGTGAGTACACCGCTGACCTGCCCAGTGTGTGGCTTTCTTCAGTTCTAAACTTGGGGGAAGCAGTTCCCTCAGGGAGAAGATTCAGGGACACTCTGTATGTGGAGTGCTTTCCGCAGAGTCGGCAGGGATCCGGTGTGAGTTCCCATTTGCTTCCTGGTACACACCAGCTTTCCTCATTGCATTTCTATGTCCTCTAGTATTACGATAAAACTGTGTTGTTGTGTTATATGGACTTTATATTACAGGTTATGGTCTCTTGGGGCTTTGTGCTGATTTTATCTGGCCATTGCATCAACTCCCTTGTCAGGAATATGAAATATGTGTTTCACTTCTCCGGATCTCCTGCAAGGCCGTTGTGTAATAAACGCTGAGAAATGTCTATTGAATAGAATGGATCATGGAAGCAGTAGAACATGGTGGACGAAGTCTTGGACCCTAGAAACAAGCCACCTGGATTTCCATTCCTCACCTCTTGCCAGCTGTATGACCTCGAGTACATTATTTACTTCAGTTTCCTCACCTGCAAAATGGAGCTGATAGCATTGCCTCTTGAGCAGTCGTGAAAATTCAATGAACACACGTATTTAGAAAGGTGCCTGACATGAGGAGAGTGATCTATTCTCACTGTTACATTTAATTATAACTGATGATTTTTAAGAAACCTTGTTCCTTTGTGGTTTATTACACCAAGCTTCTCCCACAGGTAAGGCATTGATTTTCTTCATGGCAGTCAGAAATGACCATCTTTTAGACCAATCAGATGGAGTCTTTTCCCCCCTTTGGCATTTGGAGTTTGCTTCCAGCATAGTATTTGCTTGGCTTGCTTTTGCTTGTGGCCGAGACGTGTGAGTTGGCACGGACTCAGGGGCCAATTGTTAGTGTGCTTTTTCTCATTAGTTTCCCTTCTCAGACCCTTGGTCAAAGTTGGCCTTTGTGCAGTCCGATGCTCACTTCGTTTCCATTGTATTATCTTGCTCTCAGTAATGAGGCTTGAGTTTCTTACCTTTTCCTCACCTACCTCAGCTTCTCAGGTGACACTGCACAAGGGCAACTTCAGCCAATGGCTCGCTTATCTAGCCGATTATATGATTATTATTCCTAGACACTGTCTTCCCTGAGTACTTGTCACGTTTCGGATCCTGCATGCTGACCTGGGTGACGTAGGAGCAATCTGGCGATCTGCAGCACGTAGGATTACCTTTACAGAAAGGCAGCTTGCCATGCAGCCCAGGTGTCCTCATCCTCACCTTCCATGAGTTCTTATAACCCTCTCGTCAAGCCCCTGAGATACAAATGCATATTTCTGACTCCAAAACAACTTCTATTTTTTTTTTTAAATTTTTAAGCTTTATTTATTTTTGAGAGAGAGAGAGAGAGAAAAGCAGAGAGAGGGAGACACAGAATCTGGAGCAGGCTCCAGGCTCCGAGCTGTCAGCACAGACCCCGACGCGGGGCTTGAACTCATGAACCGCAAGATTGTGTCCTGAGCTGAAGTCGGACGCCCAACCGACTGAGCCACCCAGGCATCCCAAAACAAACTTCTTTCCACTATGCAGTACCCGCTGCCAGTATGACTTCTCTCTATCTTTCTGTCTCTTGAATTTATATCCCAAATCCACTCTGTGTTACCAGCTAAGATTTCTCCAGAATAGATTATGTCCTGGGCCAAAGATGACCTTGAGGGTGGAAAAACACCCAAGAACCCAAAGTGGAAAACTGGTAAAAGGGGATCATACGGAACTAGGTTCAAATCTGGGCACCAGTTGTTTACCTTGGGTCTTAATGAGCTTCTGTCTCCTCCTCTGTGGAGGAGTGAATAAGCAACACACACAGAACACCTAACATGGTACCTTTTGCACATACATGGCTCAGTGATTAAAGGTACATTATTAGAAGTATTTGGAGTTTAATTATAATACTTGGCATGCTAACTGTATAAACATCGACCTTTGCTTCCCTTCCCTGAACTCCAGAGACACTCATTCACCTGCAAAAGTGTCTGCCTTGCCCTGCTGCTCAGTTTTCGTTCATCACTTCCATGTTCCTGCTCTAGGTAGCAGGTGCCACCCTGGAATCTCCTGCATTTAGGTTGAGGATTTCTGCCTTCTTCAGCTCACCTTCCTTTTCCACATGAGCATCTGTTTATGTTCAGTAAACCCAGACCTAACCTTCAGACTGGTTATCCTGATACTAATGGGTACCAGCATCCTCTGCTGTACTACCTCTGTGTTCTTATGTTTGTCCTCAAACGACCTTCCTGGAAAAAAGTAGGGGAACCTGAAACTAGGATTTTAAGAGTTCAGTTATTCAACATTAAGTTCTTTTATCTGCTAGTCCTGTTGGTTTTCGAGGGTAAGTCTAAATCTACCACTTATACGCCCCTAGGATTTGAAAATAGTTAGCTCTTCACCTTGGCTGCACACTGAAATCACCTGGAGACTTAGAAAGTAGAGGTGCCTGGGTCCTACGTCCAGAGCTCCTGATTTAAATGGTCTCACATATGGCCAGAACATTTGGTTTTATAGGCCAGAAGCAGCAGTCAGTATTATGTTTTTTTGTCCTTTTGATCTCCAGAACTACATGCATTCACAGGGTAAACCGATTTGACATCTGGCATTCAGAACCATCCACCTATCCCAGCACTTTGGTTTTACATATGAATTAGGTATCAAGGAAAAGACTTTCCCAAGGCCCTCAGTAGGACAATTTAGATACTGTTCACTATCCACCCATCCATTCCTTCGTTCATCCAGGGACCTGTTTAGAAGTAGTCTGGACAAGACAGGATTGTAGAGAGTTAGTTGGGCTTTGAATTGAGGAGTGCTGCCTAGGTCTGGAATCTACTGTCTTGGTCAAGAGACTTCAACCTCTTTGGGCTTCTGCATCCACATCTGCAAATTGGGAATAATAATCATGATATGATGATAATTTAAATTAGATGAGATAGAACATGTGGAAATCCACGTGTAATCTTTTCCTGGCACACACGATGTATGGTTCCAGTCTTAATTCGTATGGATAGAAATGTTTAACCATTTGGATGTCAAAGAAATGTTTTCTAGGGCAGAGAAAAGACGTGCTATAATCTATTGCTTCTTTTCAGTCTTGTGCACTCATCCAGACCATTTACTTGACACAGCAAAACATCGTATCATCCAATAATGGTCCGATTTTCAGCTTCTCAGTAGACCAATCATCTTCCCCATTTGACAAATACATTTTACTCCGAAATGACATCAAATGCAATATTTTCTTGTCATGCTGTACTATGCCATGCTTACTGACTCCCTCATATTCTCAGTATTCATTACCCTTTTACTTGATCTACCCCTTTGCTGGTCAAACCACCTTACTTTATTTATTTAATAATCTGACAAAGATGAAAGAAATATTACCATGGGCTTATGAGACAATTGAAATGCCCTTTACTGCCATCATTTCATTTGGATGACAGTGGTTCTCCCTTGCCGTCTAGTTAAGCAACAATCTGCATGTTTGGTTGTGCCCGTTGTGTGCGCGTGCATGTTTGAACATGCACACTGCCCTTCAAAATTAGTTTTCTCAGGTAGACTTTATATACAGCTCTGAGATTAAATGTGTTCACCAAACTGCTGTTGATTTATATTCCAGCAACATAGTTTAAGTCAACAATCTGCAAACCTGAAATAACATCCACTCTAATTTTAAGTAGACCTAATTTAACTAACACAATCATAGCTTTACATATTTAACATTACTTATATGCTGCTAAAGTTCTTTCACAAAATGATAAGTAACTATAATCTTTCTGTCTGTCAGGATGGTTTTGAAGATGCTGTCGGGCATGTGCTCCCTTAGCAACCCGGTGTATCTAGATATCTAGCCTGTAAAAATTACCCTCCACTGCACCTATCCCTGCCCCTCGCTTTTTTCTCAACCCTTTTTTATAATAAAGGAAGAGTGCTTTTCCCATATTTAGATTCTTTCTTTTTTCTTCTTTGTTATCCCAACAAATCTAGATCCTTTTTTCCCCTTACCTTCCAGAAATATCACTGCCATTGGCACCTGGATCTTTGTTTGTTATGTTTTTAATCATTATTATTTTTATTTTTAATATAATTTATTGTCAAGTTAGCTAACGTAAACTATATACAGTGTGCCCTTGGTTTTGGGGGTGGATTCCTGTGGTAGTTCGTTGCTTTCCATACAACACCCAGTGTTCATCCCAACAAGTGCCCTCTCAATGCCCTCACCCATTTCCCCCTCCCCCCCTACTCCCCCCATCAACCCTCAGTTTGTTCTCTGTATTTAAGAGTCTCATGGTTTGCCCTCCTCTCTGCTTTTGAAAACTATTTTTTCCCTCCCTTCCCCCATGGTCTTCTGTTCAGTCCTCAAGTTCTATATGAGTGGAAACATATCTTTCTCTGACTGACTTATTTCACTTAGCATAATACCCTCCCAGTTCCATACACATTGTTGCAAATGGCAGGATTTCATTCCTTCTCATTGCCAAGTAAGTATTCCATGTATATATAAACCACATCTTTATCCAAAAATTAGAACTACCCTACGACCCAGCAATAGCACTACTAGGAATTTATCCAAGGGATACAGGAGTGCTGATTCATAGGGGCACATGTACCCCAATGTTTTATAGCAGCACTTTCAACAATAGCCAAATTATGGAAAGAGCCCAAATGTCCCTCAACTGATGAATGGATATAAAGAAGATGTGTCAGCTGGATCTTTGAACCTCTCCCTCTCTCTTTCTCGGTCTAACCATTTTAAACAAACAAATGAGTAAAACCCATCATAGACCCCATATTCTTCTCTAGTTGCCTAGCTTTTCCCTGAATTTCTGGAGTAAAAAAATTTTGTACGTTTTGAGTGAAAGTCTTCCACATAAGTGATCATTAAAATGTGCTGATGGCATTTCATCCCTATCCTTCCATCATTTAACACTTTAAACTTTTTTTTCAAATAATATTAAGTTGGCAGAAGATTTGCAAAGATAATACAAAGATGTCTTGGATTCCCCTCACCCTGTTTCCCTAATGTTCCCATCATACATAACCTTGGTCCACTTATCACCGATCCGCTTCTCGCGTTGTTTGTGGTATTGCTAACTAAATTATGGACTTTATTTGGATTTCACCAGTTTTTCTACCAATGTGCTCATTCTGTTTCAGAATCTAATCTAGATTGCTATATTGCACTTTGTAGACTTTTTAATCCTCATTTTATTTGATGTCACATCAGATCTTAACCAAAAGATCACTCTTCCTTCTTGAAACAGTTTCTTCCTTTGATGACACTTTCCTGGTTTTCCTCCTATCTCTGGCAGTTTCTTGCTAATTTCCTGTGCTGGTTTCTCCTCTAGTATTTAAAGATTGAGATTGTTTAAAGCTTGGTCCCGGTTCCTCTTCTCTTCATGTTGTTCATTCTCATCACCCATTTAGTTAGTTACATGGCTTCAGGTACCACTGATACGTCCATAACTCCAGATGCATAATTTGGTCTAGACTTCTTTTATAAGCTCCAGATCCATATATCCATCCCTGTTATTCATATTATTGAACTCATCTAGGTATGTCTGGAATCGGACTTGTTCTATTCCTTCCCTAATTATTCCTGTTCCATTGCCCCGTGAACACTTACTCATGGAAACATGGTGCTCATTATTCTCCCTTGACAAAATAACATATACATATTTATACATTCTGAATATTGTGAAGACATGCACCTTTCTTTGTCTTCGTTGCAACTAATTTAGGTCAAATCACCGCCAGGTTTCCCTGGACTTCAAGCAGGCTTTGCATCCCCTGTGGAAGAAAAAAAGTGTTCTCGTTGTTTAGAAATGACTTAGGATCACATATTGCTTTTGTCAAAAGGACTGTGAGATAGACAATCTGAAAGATCTTAATTATGGTCACCATAACATTTATTTCTTAACAAGGACACCTGAATAGAAGGGGGTGCTATTAATAATTTTTCCAAGACTATAGCCATAAAACAGGTTGGTCCCGGGCAAACTGGGTGATACTCATCAATCATAATATTTTTTCACTATAAAGAAAATTTATGCCACTAATGAAGAGGTAGACTTACATAATTAAGGTAGTGAAGCCTCAGGTAGTGAATTAAATGTGGAGAATGTTGTCATATACATTACCACTCAAGAAAATAAATTTAAAAAGTTTTTAAATGTTTTATTTATTCTTGAGAGAGAGACAGACAGCATGAGCCGGGGAGGAGCAGAGCAAGAAAGGGACACAGAATCTAAAGCAGGCTCCAGGCTCTGAGCTGTCAGCACAGAGCCCGATGCGGGGCTCGAACTCACAGACTGTGAGATCATGACCTGAGCCGAAGTTGGACGCTTAAATGAGCCACCCAGGAGCCCCAAAATTTAAATTTTTAACTATCTTTTGCTGCTACTATTTAACAGATAGTATCCCCTATAACACACAAATAGTAAGTAAATGCAATTTTTTTCCCACAAACATGTAGAACAAGCTTGCCATGACTGTAGCTTTGAGTTTAAAGGTTGCATTTTAAAGAATCTTCAAAATAAAACACACAGTGAGAAAGCTGGGGAGTTAGAAACCTGGCTTCCATGGGAGATCTTCCGTCCAGGAGATATCACAACCAGAAACTTGAGTTTATGATGACAGGGCACAGAGAATATGCAGAGTACTAATTTAAATTAATACTGTATCTAGTCTGACGAATGCTGTTTTTTCTTTGCTCCCTTATGACACTCGGCATGCCAATATTCTTTGAAGTCAGAAAGACTAAAGAATAAATCTACTTTGGCTGCTCTTTGAATGGACATTTCAATCCCTCTGCACTTTTCAGGTTTCTTCTGTTTAAAGGAGGGGATGACATTTGTCCTGCTCACTTTGTGGGACGTCAGGAATATTTAATGGGGTGATCGATGTGTGAGTTCATTGCCAGTCTTAGGTGTTCTTATAAGTGTTGTGGTACCACCCGGGTAGGAGGATCTTATTTTGCTTATTCACACCAGCCTAGGCTGGAGTCCACAGTTGGCCATGCAGGAAAGAATCCTGGTCGTGCAATGAAGTACACGTGAGGCCTCGCTTCTGCCTTCCTCCTAAACAGTGTTGCCAAAAGCTTGAGAGCTTTCAGATCTTGCCTTATCACTACCGTGGTGGGAGAGGATTTTGGAATTTCTGTTCAAACGCTTGGCAAAAGTGAGCCTTTCCTGGAGTGCGCACACCAAGCCCGTAACACTTGGAAGAGGTTGATGGGCCTTGTGGCTTCAGCTCCACGCAGAGGGTGGCTGCAGGTCCCGGAAGGGCAGCTGTCCTGCTCTCTCTGCTCAATGAAAATGCATAAGATCAGAAAGCCAATGAGCTAGGATTGGAAAGCGGATGGGAATAGATTGAATACTTGAACCCCTTAGTGGAATCATTCCCTTCAGAAGGCACACTTTGTTTTCCTTATTGCTTTGTTTGTTGGTTGGCTTCTCTTTCTTGATGAAAATGTATCATTTTTATTTTTTTAATTAAAAAAAATTTTTTTAAATGTTTATTTCTTTTGGAGAGAGACAGAGACAGAATGCGAGTGGGTTAGGGGCAGAGAGAGAGGGAGACACAGAAACAGAAGCAGGCTCCGGGCTCTGAGCTGTCAGTACAGAGCCCGACACGGGGCTCGAACTTGTGAACTGTGAGATCGTGACCTCAGCTGACGTCGGACGCGCAACCGACTGAGCCACCCAGACGCCCCAAAATGTATCATTTGTAGTGTGGCAAAATAGGCAGAACTGTGCCTTATGTTCCATAACATACAGAGCTGTTTTTTTGTACTCTGCTAAAATCCTCAGCCTTTTATTCTCTGGAAATATTTTGTAACCTCCATCTCTCCTACCTGTACTGTCCCCATATGTACAGTCTCTGCTCTAAGACTCTCATGTTATGGCCAGAGATGTGATATCAAGACTCTGAGAACACTTCGGACATAAGGATTTGGGGAATTTTCTTGTAAATTTTCACAGCAGACCTGAGTGGAAGGGGTGAAAGGCACCCTTGCTTCCTCTGTAGTTGATGCCAGAACATGTTGCAAAAATAAACCTTTCTTCGAGTCTCAGCCTGCCCCCAGGGTGGACTCCCCAGCTGGTACTCTTCGCGCGGCCGTCATTTACAACAATCCAGAAAACAAGCTATCCGGAGGCACAGCCAGGCATCCACAGCCTGGCTCCCCTGCCTGGTTCAGTGGTTGGAGGCTGAACTCCAGAGGCAAGATAAAGGGCACATGCTCTGTCCCCTTCACCTTCAGCAATTGAGTGCTTCATTCTCAAATCGTAGAATGGTTGAACTGGATAAAGCCTCAAAAATCAGTTCAACTATTGGGAATTTATAGATGGGGAAATCAAAGCCCTTAAGGGGACAGTGCATTGGCTAAGGTCGCAAGGTTAATGAACAAGAGAGCTGGACCTGTGTTCGAGTTTACTTACTAGTCAGTGACCTTCCCACTATACAGTATATAAATGTCTACTGGAATGGGATGTATCCAGTTCCAGACAATCATCCTTATTAATAATGCACCATCCTTTAAGGGTATGTGCATAATGGCATTGCATGTTATTTCCCTTATTGGTCATTATTAATATTTTAGTGCAATTTCATTTTTTCTAAGAACTCTATCACAAATGGCTATGCATGTCTTAGAGATCTCACCTTAAAACTGTGTTTTGTAAAAACTCGATTGATGGCATGAATGTGGAAGAGATACTTTTCAGTAGTTGTCAGAAAATGACATGTGAATTCCTTATATTAAAACTCTCATTTTCCGTGTCCCTTCCCAGTCAGTGCCTCCCGTATAACACAGAAAACCATTTCCGGGCTAGATTGTGATAAGGAAATGCCTTTTGCATTTGTTGTGGAATGAGTGAAGGATTTAGATCTTCAATTACACATGGAGCAAATTTTCAGAGAACGTTAAATATCCTTTACCTTGGTGTTCTTTATGCCCATCATTTGATCACCTTTGAGTCATGGATTGTTGATTAAAAATGCCTGCTATGCCTGACTCAAAATGTACTAGAAACATTTTTAAAAACTTATTTAAATTTCCAGTCTCCACACTGAATTCCTACAAGGGATCTGAAAAAAAAGAAAAACAAAACAAAAAACCAGATCAGCCTTTCTGCCTAGGGTTTACAATTAGGGACTGGAAGAATTCAGCCCGTAGCAAGCATGTCAATGATAAAAGCACCATGCATATGCTGGCATCTTCATTTACTTGAGACTTTCTCTAAAAATTCAACATGATGTTCTCAATGTGCAGTATTTTTGCAAAGGCAGATACTGCATTGTCAGAGGGTTTATTTCATCTGTAGTTTCCAGTGGTATTTCTGATCGTTTATCATATGTGCGATTAAAGTTAATCTCGGAACTCCCTTCATCCAAGTTCAACTATAGAGTTTCAATTTCAGTCCTTGTGAAATCATTTATTACGTATCAAGGTGTGCCGAAGAAAGGGGAGGGCAGATAAGACACTTGAGGTTCCCAGTCAGGATGGGGCTTTTAGGACCCACAACCTGCTCTGAGGCTATATGTTGTGAGAAGATAAAAACATGATATTTGAATTCACGCTTTGCACCTCATGCCATTGTATGAACCAAATGCAGGAAATGTAATTACCTTCCACTTTGGATTATTTTAACTGATTTTAAACACAAATGCAGTTCCACTTAGCACATTTCCTATAGGTGAGCAAATATCATGATGAATAAATAGGTTTGTGTGGGAATTGGTGAAGTCCTGAAGCTGCTTTTGGATCAGAAATGACTCTTTGGTGGCCTGTCTGATCAATTATTTAGACACATTAATAAAGTTCAGGTTATTGCCCCTTAGAACTAATTGATCTGAGAAAATGGCAATTAGTGAGATGACAGAATTCGTGTCCTGCTTCAGGATCATTTGTGCCAAATAACAACTTAGGTCAAGGGATCCAGGAGCTTGAAAAGCAGCAAGCACATATTATGAACTCACACTGAACCATGGGCTGTGCTGAGCACTGTTGACAGAGGGACGCAAAGTCACAGATTACAGACTGACTATTGAGGGCTCATAACCTAGTGGGTTTAAGTTAAAACAGCAGCCCCTATTTCACTCATCTATCAGAAACCAACGTTCCTTCCCCATGCTTTCTCCATCTAATTCAGAATAATCCCTGTTCTTAACTTGAATAACTACATGAAGTGTAGACTCCTGGTGTTTTCTCATCACTTAAAAATGGATGAAGAAGTAAAAACAGAACAATAATAATCAGCTTTCTGTCTTTTGTGCCTTAAAAGTCAGTTTTCACTGGCCTCTGTAGCTGGTGATACACTGTTTTCATATCGTCTCACAAACAAAAGTCGATTATCTCGAATTTTCCTTTATCCAAGTATTTTTTTTTTCAGTTAAACAAACGTGTGTGTGGTGTCATTGTTCTCTTTGCTTGTCCCCAACCTTTACTTATTTGAAAACATTTTTTTTCAAGGAACAAAACTTACAAAACATGAAGAATGTCCAAAGGTGTAGGACACATTCAGTATGAAAGGAGTGATTATTAAACAATGGAAACATCAAGTTACCATGCTGCCTTATTATACAGGTCCACTTAGAATGCGATATTCCTTCATACTAAGCAGACAAGATCATTGGCTAGAGCCTCCTTGGCCCCAGCTCCCACTACTTGTAGAGCCGTGCTGTAGACAGTAGCATGCTCTATTATGGATCTGAAACATAGTTGCAAATGCGACTGAACTCTGCATCTGGAAAATCCAAGGTGAAGTGGAAATCGGTTTCCTGGTAACTCTGGATGTTTTCTGTTTAGGAAGCAGTGGCGCTATGTTGCAGGCGTTGCTTCTAATTAGCAAGCTTCTGAAATATGGTTTCTCATCTAGCAAAATGGTCATTCTCTGCATAACTGCAGTTTCAGCAGTACCTTTTTGTTTCTGGTTATTAATTTGCATTTAAGATGCATCAAAGTCATTAATTTACTGAACCAACATGGAAAATGTAGAGCAGTTAAGTTTATAAATGACACCATCATGCTTTAATATATTTGTGCTTAATGACATTATATCACATGAAGGATTCTAATTTCCTTGTACTTGATGTAATTGGTGACATTAGAATGCTAGGACTGTGGTAGTATTTGTTGCTTTAATTGTGCTGAACTGACTGGATACAAGTAGCTTATTAATAAAACTTGCTGTTACGCCCTCATTGTCCTGGCCTTAAACTGTATTACTATTATTATTTTTTTTCTTTTGAAGGCATCAAGATTTCTCAATATTATGACAGTTACACTACTGCTGAAGTCTTTAGGGAGAGAATAACTGTGCTAATAACATCCTAAAATCACATTCTGGATGGGACTAACTCTAAGCCAAAGTGAATAGTGCAGCACACACACAGAAAGATGTATACGTTTTTCCTCCTGAAAACACCATTTATCAGAAGATAGGGAGAACACTGTACTCATAATCAGCCAAAAAAGAAATTCACAACTTGCTTCATCTTTAGTTTAAAATCCTTCATACTAGAAGGTAAAGCAAACGTTAAGGCAGTGAGTGAACTATGAGAATGATATTTTAAATATTTATGTATAGATGGATTACCAGATTTGTGAGTTAACTTCGGAACAGTTTCCACATTCAGCAAGATTTTAACTACCATCTTTGCGTTTTAATAAGGTTTTAAGTTTTTCTCCAAGTGTGACTCAGCACCTACATTAAGAGCTGCATGTGCTATTTTTCTGCCAAGACTTGGGGAACAGTTTTGTGCCTTTGTGTAAGCTAATAAGAAACAGGCTCATCAGGCTAACAGATAAGTGCTTGTGGTGGAATTGATGAAAGCATTTCTAGTGTATGTTTTAATTTTTATTTATTTTATTTAAAAATGTTTTTTAATGTTTTTTATTTTTGAGACAGAAAGAGACAGAGCATGAACGGGGGAGGGTCAGAGAGAGGGGAGACACAGAATCCGAGGCAGGCTCCAGGCTCTGAGCTGTCAGCACAGGGCCCAACGCGGGGCTCGAACTCACAAACCGTGAGATCATGACCTGAGCGGAAATCGGCCACTTAACCGACTGAGCCACCCAGGCGCCTCTGTTTTAATTTTAAAAGTCAACTCTGTTGTTTCTACTTGGAGTCAAACTCCCTAGTTAACTGTCTACACTCCTCCGTTCACTCATTATTTTATTTCCTGACCATTCATTTCATTTCTTTAGAAATTCTCATTCTTTGTCTGGTTTTAAATGCATTTTATACTTTCCATAGCTACTAGAGAGCTCTCTAAGCATTTCCAGGGCAGAAGTCCCATTGGACAGTGGCTTCTTAATCAATAATTACATGCATGAAGCACAGTACACGAAGGAGTTTACTCGTTAAACCATCAATTTGTTGAAACTTGGACAAGTTCGCTGCTGCAGTTTTGACAGTGGCATTTATTTATTAATTCATTCTATTAAGCTACACTTCAAAAATTAAGACACAGGAATAATTTATGACTTCTTCTAGTCTCAGCAGAAATAAAACCGTGCCAGTCTGTCTCCTGGCACCAAACTTCACACCAGATTCCATCAAATGGGCACCATTTCATACTGATAATATCTCTCTAAGAGTAGCTTAAAAAAGAACTTAAAATACCGAAGTGTGTTAGTTCCTTAGGTTTATTAATGGATGCATATATACCATAAATAGATAGATGTATGTATACATATACACATATATACACGTGTGTGTGTGTGTGTGTGTGTGTGTGTGTGTATACAAAGTTTGAGGAACTGGTGGAAGATCATTTCTGCCTTTCCAAGAAAAGAGTGAAGACAGTTGTCCTGAAAAGTGATATTTACTAGAAGGACGCGTGGAGAACAAAAACAGATTGAGCTTCCTTTTGGTAGACGTTATTATTATTATAGTATTATATAAATGCATAATGGCATTTGTGCTTATAATTCATATACTTCTCTGTTCTTTTGTGGTTCAGGGAACCAATTTCTACCAATTTCTCTCCTTCTAAGTGTGCTTTTTATATGATTCATTGGAACTCAACACTTCCCAGGCATTTGGGTCATCCTTTCCTGCTGGGCTGAAGGAATGATTTCATTTCTGTGACCTGTGGACTGTAGATCAGGCAGGGTAGTCGGGGTTTCTCAGGGTCTCCTGCTGCATGGGCCAATTTACCTTGTCTTTTTGTACCTGTAGACTGTGGATTTGGGTTTGACGGAGACAAGGCTGAAGGAAAGTATCACTTGGGAAACATCTTGATGATCACATCTTTTCCCTTGAAACCTCACAGCACAAGGCTTTATGTTTTGACTCTACAATGGTGAATCAACATGTCTGTCTACTACAGAACTCTGGATTCCTGTGAAGTAGCTTTATCGTATTGACCACCCGGGCATGTCCTGACATTAAACACACACACACACACACACACACACACGCACACGCACACGCACACACACACACACACACACACACAGGACTTCTGGGTTTTTAGAAGTTGCACAATTCTGCCAAATTATCATGAATGTTAGAATTCCTTCCAGTCACTTTTATTGTAAATAGTTACTGTTGAAATAAAAAAGGAGAATTAGCTGAATAACTCATTTTTCCAGGAAATATTTATTCTTTAAAATATACCCCTAGCCAGACACGTGAACACCCTGACTTGGCTGGCAGTGCAGCAGGTATTACACTGATGCATTTCACCTGTCCCTTTTCTTCCCTTCCAGAGACGCATGCCTTTCTTTGTGAGCTTTCCCAACTGCTGATGCTTTGTTAGCATTACTCACCTAAGCAGAGTTCCTCACGCTCTATACTGCTTAGAAGCAAACAAACAAATACACAAATCTGAAGAGCATATTTAAAAAGCAAACTGTCAAACTCCAGGGATGTACATTTTGAATCAGTTGTTGTAGGATGAGGCCAAGAATCTGCATTTTATTAGGTTTTTTTTCTTACAGTTTTTCTTTTAAGATTAAAAAAATTTTTTGAGACAGAGAGCATAAGTGGGGGAGGATCAGAGAGAAAGGGGACAGAGGATGCAAAGCGGGCTCCGGGGGCGCTGACTATATCAAGCCCAATGTGGGGCTCAAACTCATGAACTGTGAGATCATGACCTGAGCCAAAGTTGGTTGCTCAACTGACTGAGCCAGCCAGGTGCCCTTTTTTCCAGTAGTTTTTACCTAATTCATCCAGGGATACCCTGTTGAGGAATACTGAAAAAAAAAAAAATGTGGCTGCAGGATCCCAAAAGCCTTGTGCTTTTGAGATGAATGCTGAGGATTATTGCATTAGATGATCATTTCGTATGCAGCAATACTCAGTTTGCTGTCTAATGTCTGCCCCTGTAGGGGAAACAAGCAAACACACAAACAAACAAAAACACTGGGAGGAGAATTGGTTGAAATAGTGGGTAGTCATCTGGGATCGTGCCTGGCTTCTTAAGGGAGGCAGAAGTGATCCTGAGGAATCCTCAAAATATAGGTGGAGACCCAGAGAGAGGGTGAGACCTAGATGTACATTCAGAATAGCTGGAGTCCATGTTTCTGGTTGCTGCCTTCCTTTTACAAAGGAATTCCAATGTTATACAGGGCTTGGAGTGGGGTGTGCAGAAGCAGCCCACTGGGTATTTATTATTTGGTATTTAGATAAATTCAGGGAAGGACCAGTAAACTTGGCCAAGCGTTATAGGCAATTAGGAGGAAGACATTTATATCAGAATATTCTATGACAGAAATATTACATCTCTTTGGAGGAGCTGAGACCAGTCTTGTGTGAAATTTTCCAAAGTCAGGAATATGGTGTGAGATTCTTCTTTTTAGGATTACGAAGGTTCCATAAGAAGCCTTTGCGAATGACATAAACTTAGACATGACACTAGTTCAAAAGTGGCAGACTGATACGCAAAGGGTTGCAAAGACCAAAAAAGCCCAAAGCAGGTTGTGGGGTCAAGGCGCAGAGCAAGGACCCCAGGAAGCAGGGAGTGAAGACTGAACGCATTATGAGTTGGGGATAACAAGGATGAGCCAGGGCAGTGACTGAAAATTTGCTGCGTCGTTTGTCACTTACTAATGTGTATGTTCTAGAATAGAATGTATGGGTAGGTGTGAATGCCTCAAGGTGGGCCAAAGCTGTTAGTCTTTTTGAGCATGATTAAGTGTGCTGCTTTTCTGTGGGTTACTGCAGTTACAGAATGTGCAATTCAGTTCAGTGTATGGTGGAGTATGGAAGGGGCGCCTCTGTCGAACGTGTCTGGTCTAGAGTCTGTCCACATTTCTTGTTTAAAAGTAGCATTGCAATTGTTCTAGGTAGGCGCATCAGTTTGTATCAGCAGTTGCTCGTCTGCTTGCCATTGGAGTCAACATGATTGAGAGGAAAGCCATGGAATTCAGGGTCAGATAATCTTGGGGCCTTCTCGTACCACCCCTCAATCTTTTGTCTCTATAAATGGGATAATTACATGTACCTCATAATGGTTAAATAAATGAGCAGGTGCACCAGCCTGAGACACTCTAGGTATTCAGTAAATATTAATTGCTTTCTCCTTTTATACTTTAGCGTTCTCTGCCTTCACCAAATTTGACTCTTACGATTTCTTCTGTGCTCTTATTCACTTGGGACTTTTGTTTAATTATCTTGTTCACCACAACGTGGTTGATTTAAGGTATGTAAAACAAGCATTCATCCATTCCACACCATGTTTCAATTCTGGACTACATCTATCTTATGTTAAGTGATCTTTGAAGCAGCTCTAATGGGAATCCGTCCCTTGGGACAGGAAAGCACCAGCTTCTGATGTCTCCTATGCGCATGTGTCCCAGGATTTGTGACCTGTGTATTGTGAGGATCAATGCCGCCCAGGACACCTGGCTAACTCTCATTCCCAGCCCTCCCTTTCGCGAGGTATGGCCTCACTTGTATTTGTAAGAATCAGCAGCTGGAATAATCTTTTGTAAAAGGAGAATAGTCCCATGGGCTAATTAGTAAAAAGGTGATACGTAATAAAATTCCAGAGAAACAAGTCAGCATTTTATCAGTCACTCTGAGAAAAGTGAATCTAGGAGGACAATGCTTAGCCTCTCCCTCGTGTACACATCACTTTGATGAAGGGAGGTATAAAAGTAGAAATAAGCATTGACTCTGGATTCAAATAATATGTCTGACTCTTGGGTCTACCACTGAGGATCCGTGTGGCATTAGTGACACTTAGCAAAACAATTACATGTGGTCGGTCTTCTGTTTCCTCACGGGTAAAGAGGGGATACATGATGCTTCTAATTCTTTCTTTGAAGGACTGAATTAGATAGTAATTATACTGCCCTAAAGACAAAGGTGGCATACGATAAATGCAGGTCTCCTTCTCCTTCCTGCTGGTTTTTGAAAATTGAGTTCAATTCTTTTATGGAAGTAGTATTTCCATTTTTCTCATCCCGCTTTTTCTCCACCTCCTCTTCCTCCTCCTTCTAACTACTTCTGCTGTACATGTGGGAAAGCCACTCAGTATCCCTTCAAAGGGAAGCCGCTGTCTTCATTGCTTTGCCTCGTCCTGATGGTGCCAGGCACTTATGTAAGAAATCAATTGCTGAACTGGAGCCATTCTCCTTGGCGAGGCTGGCTCCAGGCATGTGCTAGAACTGGGTATGGCATGTTTCCCCAGACCTCAGTCCACAAGGAGTTGGTAAAGTAAAACGCCATCTTTGTTAGCTCTGAATGGAAAATCTTGGTTGCTGTCATAAGTGAGTGAAAATATTAAATATTTGCCCCAAATTGGTAACTATCCCTATGAAGTAAATTTTAGCATACATTTATAGCATATTTGACTTTTTCTTTAAGTCTGAGGAATCTCAGAGAACGAGACTATAAAACAGGAATATCACAGTTCATGTATTCTCAAAAATTTTTGTGAAAAACAAGTGGATAACATAGATGAGAAGGATCCACAGGCGATTGTATGATGCCTTCAGCACCAGGTTAAAGCCCCGAGTGGTCTTACTGTTGATATTGTTAATCTTTTGTCACATAGGAATTTTTTTCTTTGGTGTCCACTTTTATCTTGAAAAGATCTATTATTAGCTTAATATGTGCTGTGTGCTAATCACTGTGTTACTTCTGCTCTGGTACTATAGCCAGTTCCAGCTGACATAATTTGGCACATGCAGTCTTGTTCAGCTATCAGTCTTTCATGGATAAAATGGAAATGTCTAGAGCAGACTTGGAAGCCAGAACATGGCTCCTCTGACGACCTATCAAGAGGGGCCTTTTTCATATCCTTTAGCGGCCGCCCATCTCCACAGACCACTGACACAGATAAGCAAGACTAAGGTTCAAGAGTGTGGTGACCTTGAAGGTCAATGAACTCTACAAAAGTTGAACATGACTAGCCAATGTCTCGTCACTGAGGTAGAGAGCATGTTAAAATTCATATTTGCTAAGAGTAGCTGACGGGAAATATTTTATGACTCAGTTAAACTCCTCCAGTCTTGACATAAGGCATGCATCAGGCTATTTAGGCTTCTCCCAGTTCAGGAAAGTACTTTCTTTTCAATTTTCAGTATTTTTTTTTTTTAATTTTTTTTTCAAAGTTTTTTATTTATTTTTGGGACAGAGAGAGACAGAGCATGAACGGGGGAGGGGCAGAGAGAGAGGGAGACACAGAATCGGAAACAGGCTCCAGGCTCTGAGCCATCAGCCCAGAGCCCGACGCGGGCTCGAACTCACGGACCGCGAGATCGTAACCTGGCTGAAGTCGGACGCTTAACCAACTGCGCCACCCAGGCGCCCCTCATTTTCAGTATTAACTGTCAGTGCAAATATTTAAAATCTGGTTCTGTTTCTACCAAAGAGAATGAAGAAGCAAAGATTGTAAAGCATGGTTATAGAACCTGTGTATTTCTAGATCCTACTAAAATCCCACTAAAAGGCTGGGATTGTTTATAAAGAATTGCATCTTTCAATATTTTAGTATTTGTCTTACTCCAAATGTCATTTAGTGTGTCTGGGATTTTATCCTGGGAACAGAGTGCAAGGGATCTCTGTGCTGTTTGTCTCAGCTCCTGAATTCTGATTTATTACCCCTAGTAAGTGAGCTGGTGAGCATCACATAGGAGATTTCCAGGGCTCAGCAAGTCAAGAAGTGTGGACTGTTGAAATTCAGCCTGCATGTACCATTCAGGTGACAGCTGGTAAAGGCATGTTTCCTGCCTTAAGCTCCACGGAGCAGTCATTTGCCGTAAGATTTTCCTCGATGTTGTGTGCCCTCATGCTTTATGGGGAGATTCATGGTGCGCTTCACTTATCTCTGTTCTTAAAATTCCTCAGTTGATAACAGGAGTCCAATAATAGGTGACCATATGCCTCGCTAACGCATGCAAACATACTTACAAACAGTAGTCCCTTTAATTTTGGTGCTTGGGATAGGGGAGCAGATGAGAAGTAGAGAGGGGGAGAGAATAACCTATAACCTTAGAAACAATCCTTATTGTCATATTCTTCGTTTTCTCTCTCTTTTACCCAAACTGGTTTTGCCTAAATAGTTAACCCTTGAACAACACATGTTTGAACTGTGTGGGTCCACTTACATGTGGATTTTTTCCAATTGATAACAGCATAGTGTATGTATTTTCTTTTCCTTATGATGCTCTTAACATTTTCTTTAGCTCACTTTATTACAAGAATATAATACGTGATACACGTAACATACACAATATATGTTAATTGACTTTATGGTATTGGCAAGGCTTCCTTCAACAGGGGCTGTTAGTGGTAATGTTTTTGGGGAGTCAAAAGTTAAACATGGATTTCTGACTGTACAGAGGGGGTCGGTGCCTCTAACTCCCATGTTACTTGTCTTTTATAATGAGCCCTCTGACAGTATCTTCCTCTAATAGGAAAAGTATTTTATTTTTATTTTTTCAGAAATTTAATTTATTTATTTAAATTTCAGTTAGTTTATATACAGTGCAGTATTGGTTTCAGATGTAGAATTCACTGATTCATTGCTTGCATACATGAGTTCAGCAAAGTCAAAGGGTATAAAAACAATGTGCAGAAATCTATTTCATTTCTATACACCAGTAATGAAGCAGCAGAAAAAGGAAAAGTATTTAAAAAAAAAAAAGGTTCATGAGATTTTGAATTACAAATTGTTAGAATCACTGTCATTCATTCTTCCAGTGTTTTCGTTTTTGTTGGGTTCCTTCTCAGCTTTTCTGGTGAGTAGTTCTTTTGATCCAATTTTCTCCTCTGCTAGGAGTCAGAGCTTTGAAAACTTAGGATCCTCGAATTGTTGACTGTTTTGATTCCAAAGTTCCTTTGAGTTCATGCAACTCAAAGTATCGCTGACATTTGAATGTTTTCTGACCTCTGCTTGGCATTCTCCACGTCAGGAAGTTTATTCCTACACCTCCCATCTGCCATTAATCTAGGACCCCTAAAATGTTTTGACTAACAGTTCTTCACTGTAAGCTGAAATATTTTCCTTGTATTTTATTTTTCCAGGGTGTTCTCTTTGCATCTAGGAAAATGGTTCTCAAACTTCTATGTGCATCAGAATCACCTGGAGGGTAAAACACACATTACTGGGTCCCACCCTAGAATCTCTCATTTTCCCTGGGTCTGAGGAGATGCCTGAAACTTTGCATCTCTGATGCATTCCTGGGTATCCTGATGATGTTGATTCTCATTCTGGAAATCATTGATTTAGTATATGTCCTCTCTTCATTCCCTAAAACCCTGAAAATCCTAAGAAGCCTTTTGTCTCCTGGCTGAACAACCTAGTTCCTTCTTTTCAACTCTGTCACCATCTACCTGTCTTTTGTGTCCTGTTTGCTTATCACTCATTGGACTTCAGGGGGCCCGATAGACAATAATAAATTAGTGAAACCAGCAAGAGTGGATGTGGGCTGGGTCAAGTACATAAGACCTGTTGACTTCGTACATATCTGAGGAAAGTGGGCCCCACCTAAGAGAGCATTCATATTTCATTTTTTTAAAGCACCAAGCCTACCTAATAAAATGTGCTTCCCAGGTAAATTTGACCTTAGGGAATAATAGTTTGGGGCCTCAGGGCACAGTGATTAAAATGTAGCTTGAGGCCTGGAAGTGTTGTATAAGGCACTATCCACAGTTGTTTGGTTTTCTCTTACGTGAAACCAATTCTGCAAGTCACTTCTAATACTTTAGAACTATGTTCTAATTGAGCTACCCAATAACTTTGATTATATTGATGCCGTTACAAGATAAGTAAAAGAGTTAAAAAGCAAATACAATTGATTAGCTGGGCCATGCTAACTTTGTTTTTGTCATTATTTAAAATTTAATTGCCGCATTACATTTGCAGATGTTGATTTTGGGCATTCATCATGCACTTTATCGCCTATGATCCATTTCTGTGTATTTATAATATGAGATTTTTATGTTCTTGGTTGTAGAAAAATCAATTAAAATGAAGCAAATATTTTTGAAACCTCACCAGACTTTTATCTTTGTTTTCCCAAAAGTTTTTACGTAGAAATGTGTGGCATGGGAATCGAGCCTAATGCTTCCTGAATAAGATATTAACAGCTTTTGTAGCGCATGTAGGGAATTTAGGAAACTCTAATGTTTTCCTAAAGCTTAGTGGAATTGCAGCTTAAGAAGTGGACACAGTGTTCTTACAGGGGTTTTATGATACGTTTCATGATATGGTTTTTGATGCAGATATGGCAAGATCCTTGTCCACATCCAGTTCTGAATTCGACTTTATCTGTCACTTGGTTTTCTGCTATTGGTCCTAGGGTTGGGGTAGAATGGAATAGAATTAGCAGGTCTTTATCTATAGTCAGTAGTGAGGCAAAATCCTCTCTGGGCCAGAAATGCCAAGAGACCTGTCATGCAATTCTGAGGGCATAGAGGCAGGACGATTTTCAGCTGGAGGATCACTTGTCCTTCCCTACCCCTTGCTGCTTCCCCTCCCAGTCTACCTCGTCCTTTGGGGGAACCTTGGGCCAGGTGCAGTTCAGCAACTAAAGGTTAAAAACAGGCTTTAGTCAGGAGCCTCCAGGACCCTTTTCTTGTAGGTGTCTTTTTGGAGGGGGCAGGCAGGGGGCATTGGTAAATATTTTAGATAACAATTTTTTGCATGTGACGAAGACTTGAAAGTATCTAGGAGCCAGCAGGTGATGCAGTGTGAGTACAGGTCAGTGGGGGCATCCTTTCCTGCTGAGAGGAGGCCTCTCAGACCCAACCCACCCCTTTTGTGGCCACAGTGGGGTGGCCTATTCTGTGATCTCTGAAGAGGTTTTTAGAATCTAGACTTTTTTTTTTTTAAGTTGGCTTCCCTTGATTTCTAAATACCTGCTCATTAAAAACAAGAACCAAACTCTGCAGCAGAAAACAGACAAACCAACCAAACAAAACCTGTGAGCTGACAAGAAGGGACATCACCACCTCCAGAGCATAGGGCACCCGGACACTCAGATCACTTCATAAAATAGTAAAATGCGTGTCTTTCATTCGTTTCTTAGGCTGACCAAGGGTATCCATGCCAGAGTTTTAAGTCTTTAAGAGCTACATAAAATAGGGACTTTTGCTAAGGTTAGGACCTTTTCGGTGTGTGTGTGCACGTGTGTGTAAGTTGCGTGTGCGTGTCTGTGTGTTTTCAACATGCTGGAACATCAGAATGGTGATAGGGATAGGAGAAGGACTTTTTTTAAAAAAAAACTACAGCTTGTGTTCTGAAGTAGTTCTGTTTGTGAAAAGAGACTCTTGACAAAATCTGAGCTTTGTAAGAGGAAAAGAAAAATGACAAAGCAGTAATTTACAGAAGCCCAGAGAGGATTTTCAGTCACCTGGTGCAAAACACAGCCAATGTATGCTAAGCATCAAAAGGATATGACACTCAAAACACAAACAACCAAAAAAAACAAACAAACAAAAACAAATGCAGAGACCCAGCTTAGCAAAGAGGCCAAGACTGGGAGGCATGCAGAGGAACCAGAGGAATGGCTAAGGGAAAAAGGGTCAGGAAGCTGAATCCGCACAGCGTGTGCTTGTTCAGCCTTGCAAAGGATTCTGCAGTGCCAGTCACTGGGTGCACTTCAAGTCACTGTCCATTTGGACTAAAATAGTGTGTGATGAACATCAGTTCACTCTAGGTGCAATGATTGGAAATGTTGTATTCCTTTATTTGATTATTTTTATTATTTTTAAACAATGAAAGACAAGTGCTTACTTTCTCATCCTTGGGACCTTGTCCAGAGGAAAGCGTTAGCAGGGCACACAGGATGACCAAAATCAGATGTGTGACAGTGATCAGGGCTTGCTCTTTGAAGCGGAACCTCAGCCCTACTTCCTTTTCTGGTTTTCTCTGTCTGCCTCTCTCACTCCTTGGTCTCTGTGTTTCCAATCTTGTTTTCCTTCTGTCAGATGTGGTATTTCACTTAGTGGTCTGAAATCCCGTAAGTGGCATTTAGATTATATCTAAATATTTATCGTACAAAGTCTTATCCTCCCGGTCTTCATGGATGGCAGCAGGTGAGTGAAACCCCGTCTTTCCCTTCTCTTACTTCCCCAGAGTGATTCAATGAATTCTACTTAGTTTGTATTGACCGGTGGTGATCACTGTGCTGTGAAAGAGGAGCTGCCTGATGGGATGCTCAGTGAATAGGTTCTGCTCTCAGAGGACCTGCATTCGAATCCTGGCTTACTCCGGAATGCGTTGGAACAAATTTGTGAATCCTCTGTTGACCTTATCCTTCTCACCTGTATGAGGGGAATTATAATAGTACCTGTTTTGTGAGGTCATTATAAGGGTTAAATAGCTGCTATACAAAATGGGCTTAGCTTCAGTGCCTGGAGCATGGAAAATACCCCAGCTACGTTGTAATCAGGAGTGGGCAAAACTTTTTTGAATAAAGGACCACATAAGTCAATATTTTAGGCTTTGGGTGTTGTGAGCTAGTGTTCTTAACTATTCAACCCTGCTGTTGTACTGAGAAAGCAGTCACAGACATATGTAAATGAGCAAGTGTGGATGGCTTCCAATAATCTTTATTTGCAAAACAGGCAGGAAAGCAGATTTGGGCCACATTCTCCTGTATTAATCCTCATGTGCTCTGAGGGATAAGTTAGTGGATAACATTAGAAATCATAGAGGAGTTTCTGATATAAACACTCGTGGGAAAACACACGCATAAAAATTTTTCTAATTTATAGCAAACCAGTGGTTTTCTGATCACAGTACTTTTTTACCTGTTGTTTTAACTTACTTCCAGTGTGGAACTAGGATGAGAGAAAGTCAAGGGTCAAACAAGGTCCTGTGGCATCAGTGAGAGCCCTCATAGTAGTGTCATATTTCATCAGGAAAACTACCTTTGTCCATCTTTTTTTTTTTTTTTTTTTTTTTTTTTTTACTTAGGGTACATACAGTGAGATTTTATAGGGAGAAATTAAGTTGCTTGGATGTTTACATAGAAATACTGCTGGTGGGGGAAGTGTCTTTCGTCCGTGGGTGATTGTCTAAGACTGTGTTCTCCAGGGGCTCCAGACTACAATTCAGAAGTGCTGGAGGTTCACGGGCCATGCAGGGTCCACAGCTGGGGCGGAGGTCCGTATTCCTGCCACCTGATGCAGGGTTGGATGATACTCCTCTTGGGTCCTTTGGCACAGTGGGATCCCAGAGCTCCCACAGAGGACTGTGTGTGTGTGCGTGTGTGTGTGTGTGTGTGTGTGTGTGTGTGAATAAATTGTTATTGTGGAGGCGGGGATACAATGTGAGATGTCTTAGCCATCTTGCTGATGTCATCAGCTATTCACCTTTTAAAAATAATTATCATATATTACAGAGAACTGAAGCTGCTATTTGAGAAGTTAGTTATTGCATCGATGAAATCACTAATCTGCTGTGCCATAGATTACTGTAATTATGAAAGAGACATAAGGAAATGCCATAAATACCCTCCATTGGGCCCCAGGCTTCACCAGCTTTCATATGGCTGTTGTATAAATGCCAATTACCAACATATTGTAATAAAGAAGGAATGGCTTAATGCTAATATGTACCTGCTATTTCGATACCTTACTTATGATGGCAGAGTGAGGCATATAATCAAAGGCAGTGGAAGACAGTAGCTGTTTAACGAAGCAACATTCTATATAGTTTGTTGGCTAAGGCAGGCTGTGAGTTTGTTTCAAGCATGTGTTATTCGGCCATTTATTAATTAAAACAATGTTGACTGGTGACCCATGACCATGTAGCTTTATTTAATATGTATGTGAGGATGTGCGTGTCATTCCCAATATTTATATTTCTGCTATTTACAAAAATAATAAAAGTTCAGTATAGAACACAGTATAGAAATATACAGAAAACAGAAAACAAGGTAGCAGAATCCTCTTTCCTACTTTAGCTACTGCCATGGATTCACATTATATGTATCTTTTTTACTATAAAATGAGTTGATTATTTTCTGAATTACATGTTAATAATTATTCAATAAAAAATACTTTTAAATGCAGAAATATGGGAGAAATGTCTTGAGGCAGAGACTTTTCCTTTGTTCATGAGATTTGACCATTTCTATTTTTGCGCTGTTGAGACGACACTGACACTGACATGGTTAGATGTTGTTCTGGGTCTTCTTTTTTAATTTGGGCATGGAACTTAAAAAAAAAAAATTTTAATGTTTATTTATTTTTGAGAGACGGAGACAGAGCATGAACAGGGGAGGGGTAGAGAGAGAGAGGGAGACACAGAATCCAAAGCAGGCTCCAGGCTCTGAGATACTAGCACAGAGCCCGATGCGGGGCTCAAACCCATGAGTAGTGAGATCATGACCTGAGCTAAGTCGGACACTCAACTGACTGAGCCACCCAGGCGCCCCTGGACATGAAACATTTTTAGACAAAATTTAACTTTTTTAGATTCTCAAAAAGGAAGATTAGTATTAATTCCTTACATTTCAGTAGATTGTTTATAAAGTTTTCATTTGTTTTTTTCTCCACAAATATTAATTGTGCCCTATTTATCTTTAAAATCAGATATAGCCGGGGGCGCCTGGGTGGCGCAGTCGGTTAAGCGTCCGACTTCAGCCAGGTCACGATCTCGCGGTCCGTGAGTTCGAGCCCCGCGTCAGGCTCTGGGCTGATGGCTCGGAGCCTGGAGCCTGTTTCCGATTCTGTGTCTCCCTCTCTCTCTGCCCCTCCCCCGTTCATGCTCTGTCTCTCTCTGTCCCAAAAATAAATAAACGTTGGAAAAAAAAAATTTAAAAAAAAAAAATAAAAAAAATAAAATAAAATCAGATATAGCCGGATCCCTGTATCAGCTCTGTTTACCAGATGGGGGCGGCAGATCCAAGTAACGTAATTACCTTTAAACCTCTGCTTCCTTATCTAAAAACCATAGAATCAAGTTTGCCTTGTTAGATGATGTGAGCCTATAGGAAATGCCTGGCAGTAGTAGATATGCAATAACCATTAGGCAGCTTCCCTTCCCCTTCATTAATGTAAATATCATCTCCTATTGATTGTGCCATTGGACTTGGGGAAGGGTCCTGTTATTGATATAAATATCACTTGGGTAAACATGTCCATAAAGAGGTCTATAAAGAAGAGATTTCCACTGAATCCCAAAATTTGAGATTTGTGAGATTTGCCCCCTTACTCAAACTTTAGCTCCATGGTGTTTAATCAGGCTGGTGTATTTGAGATGCCTATTACTTTTACAGTTGTTTACATTTTTAGTGGCTGTTAATAGCATAGGTATTATCATCGGTGTGAAGCTGCAATATAAGGAAATTTGAGTTGGAAGCACCAATTGTTACTAATATTCCATGAGGAGAAACTATTTAGAACTTCATACTACCTCATACATAGGGTTACCATGGCAACAATGAAGCTTATATATTTTAATTTATTCTTTAATTTTTTTTAAACTACTTTGTCACTGCTTCAGCAGGAAGCCCTGTTAGAGTAATGACAGTGATTTAATGGACATTATTGAAGTTGTCCAACATTCTTGTGATTTGCTTCAGGGGACATTGACTTTGGGTATCTTTTGATGTACTATTAAGCATTGCTAAGCCATTTTAAATAGAGTTTACAGGAACGGGTAGTATATTTTCTTATTGCAATTATCATCCAGTAATAATGGTGAATATTGCAAATCAAAATTTACGGCCAAATGTAACTCAAGAGTGAGCGACTAATGGCTATCTCTGCTCTTGAAGAAAGTATATTGCTTTTACATTTAACCAAACAGTCATTTACAAGATATAAAAACAGCTACTTAATAGCTACAAATCTTGTCCCTGAAAGACTGTTCAGTCTGTAATATAAACTGAACCAAGAAACGGGTTGTTGACTGTTTAAAGGAATAACCAGCATTCAGATATTTTTTTCTTTAAATCTCTTGCCTCATGTCAAAGTCACAATGATAGGAGGTTAGAGGTTTATATCTAAGGAGATCTATTTTATAGAATATAGTTATTTATAAGTTAACTCAAAAAATCACTAAAAATATTGTGGCATTGCTTCAACACGTGTTGAATCCCAATTCTAGTATGTCAGGGAGGTCTGTTAGAGAGAAATAGAATATTAAGTGTGAAGAATGGGGAGAATCCAAATAGAAGAGAGGCAAGGAATTCTAGTAGATAAAATGGCAGAAATGAATACCATTGGCAAGTATGTGTTGGTATCAGTGGAGAGTAAGGGGATAAAGGAGGTATAGTAATTTCCTTGGCAGGTTATGAGATTTGAATAGAAATCTATCTTCTAGGAAATAGACCAGATAGAATGCAGATCTTCCAGTTCTTGTAGTATGTTTCAAGTGTATTACAAATCTAACCCAACCATGTATGAGAAATGTATGATCATGGTACTGTTCCCCCCAGGAGGATAAAATAATATGATTAATTTTGGCAGCCCAGTGGGGTTGTCCAGATCATTCTCCTACCTTGGGTACCTTTATGATTGTTGTTGCAATAAACTACTTTTGCTTAGGCAGTGTAGAAAACATGATATTTATTTACTAGAAGTGAATATTTTTGTCTTGTGGGATGGTAACTACACCATGGTAAGGAAAGTGTGCTGAAATGAATTTAAAAATTCAGCTTTTATATAAAGAGAAGGGGCTTAATATACTGTTTGTCCACTGAAAAAATTAACTGTTAAGGAAAGAGTTATTATATTTATAAAGAGTAATTATAAAGAGTAGTTTATATTAAGAGCTAAGTTTCTATATAAAGTTTATTTCTCAAAAATTATTCTTTTTGGGGCGCTTGGTGGCTTAGTCGGTTTAGTGTCCAACTCTTGATTTCAGCTCAGGTCATGATCTCCCAGTTTGTGGGTTCGAGACCTGCATCAGGCCTCTGTGTTGATAGTGTGGATGCTGCTTGGGATTCTCTCTCTCCCCCTCTCTCTCTGCCCCTTCCTCACTCATGCTCTCTTCTCTCTTTCAAGAAGAAATAAAACATTATTTAATTTTTTTTAACATTTATTTCTTTTTGAAAGACAGAGACAGAGTGAGCAGGGGAGAGGGAGGGAGAGAGAAGAACGAAAGAAAGAGACACAGAATCCAAAGAGGCTCCAGGCTCCTAACTGTCAATACAGAGCCTGATCGCGGGGCTTGAAACCTACGACCTACACATCATGACCTGAGCCGAAGTCAGACTCTAACTGCTGAGCCACCCGGTGCTCCTAAATAAATAAATATTTTATAGAAAAAAACTTTTAAAAATTATTTCAAAACTTGAGAGAGGAGAGAGAGTGCAAGTGGAGAGGGGGCAGAGGGAGAGAGAAAGAATCTTAAGCAGGTTCCCATACTCAGCACAGCAACCCAACGTGACTCCATCGCACGACCTTGGGATCATGACCTGAGTGAAATCAAGAGTCTGAAGTTCAGCCAACTGAGCCACCCAAGCACTCTCAAAAATTATTCTGAATTTAATTGTTGTGTAAGTGTATGAATAACATATTTGGCCTCAGGTTTAGTTAGTCTCCTGTAGACATGTCTATGATATCCATTAGAGAGTATATGGACTTGACTTGTAGATAGTGTTCCATAGTGGCATGTATCGGTGAGAACTTGTTTGTGTATGTACAGGTGTGTGAATGCTGTGTATTTGTGTGTGTGTTGTCTGTGTGTTGTATTTAAAACACTAAAGAGAGAGAGAGCGAGAGAGAGAGAGGAGACCCTTTAAAAGCGGTGTTTATGGTGTTAAAATCTCAAGTCTCTTCATAAAGTACATCTGTTTGGATAAATTGGATATTGTATATTCTTCTCTAAATGGTCCTACTATTGACTTTAATGAGGCTACAGCTGATACCAATTGTGAATGTAGACTTTGCAAATTTATTGTCAATCAGCTCTTCTCTTACATTGTTTGAGATCATTCCTTTGGCTTATATACTTTTACTTCACATGTAAATAAAATGCCACAAATGCTTGCTCCTGAAATCCCTGTGCGATGTGGCATATTATTTTTTCGTAGGAATTGGGTCTCTCTTTGTCTCTTTTTAAACCACTCTCACATAATTAAAATGACTTTTTTTTTTCAACCTGATCATTGGCATACTGGAAATAAATCTCTCAGAGGATTAGCTTACTCACTCAAGCCTTTCCATTCAGGTAAGGTGTGAAAACTAATGACAGAATTTTATCAAAGGCTGCAGGAGAGAGAGAGGAACAAGAAGAAATAGGAGTCTTTGGCTAAAGCTGTTTTTCTTCTATGCTTCATATTTCATTTTCTTTGAGAATTAGGAAGAAGATAAAACAACAACAAAAAATACAGAGCAGTAGGAAGGCCAACTATAAATGTCATGATTTGATTTAATCTAACGAAGTAAATTTCCCATGAAGGCTGCAAATTACAAAATAGGTGCATCATCTGAGAGTCACATTTCTAATTGCATTGCTTAGGAAGCTAGGCTCAGTGACAGACATGTGTGTGATAGGTTACATACATGCATTGGCTCTCTATCATGCTCAGGAAACTAGTCTGGCATGAAAGCTATTCATGATCCAACTCCTGACTATTGCTCTAATCTCATATTCCCTTCCTCTCTCAGTACCCCACATGCCTCCCACTTGTCGCAATTTCCTGATTAAATTCCTGTAATATTTCATACCTCTGCAAACACCATTCCTTTTTCTGTTCCTTCGTCTATTGGATTCATCCTTCATGATTCGATTCTAGCACCATTTTATTTCTCTGCCATTTCCCCCTCAGTTACCTAGATGCCTGGAAACCTCTTCCCTCCACAGTACTCTGGGTTCACACTATTCATTGCTCTTTATACAGAGTATTTTAAGCATGTTTTACCTTTCTGCCTCTATGATTAAGATGAAAGAGATTAAGAAATAGAAACCATGCCTTATTTAGGGTTTTAGTCCCATAGCATTTGGCATATGGTAGGTATACAGTAAATTTTGATTGAATAAAATTTGCAAGATAGGATACAGAATAGAAGGTGGTAAAAATGGAATTATTTAACATTTGCAAGGTATTGTCCCAGGTTTTCGGGCAAGAAGGTTAAAATACAAATTAAAAAAGGTCACTTTTATAATAAACTAGAAAGAGAAAGTTAGATGATTAACTCAGATGTAAAGCTATATGTGAGTGCTGTCAGACGGCTATGTGGAAAGCATCCTAGGAATTCAGTGGAAAGAAAAATTCAAGTTTTAACTTAACTGAGAGGTGGCATAAAAGCTTCATGCATTAAAAAAGCATTTGAAGTGATGTTAGAGGTTATTATAAGAAGTTGTTTATTGTTTGTTACTGTTTTCTTGAGTGGATGTTTATTGAGTTCATGGAACCCGCAAGAATTTAAGCTCTGTATTTCCATATAGGTTGACAAGCATGAATTTAATTAGCTTTTTCAAAAAATTCAGAATAAAAAGAAAATCTTATTTCCTCTTCTAAACACCACAGAACCTTTTAAGTGTTTTATGCTGAGAGATTATCTGAAAGAAGAGAAATGTATGTGTTCTGCTGCCTTGTCCCTTAGTCAGTGCTTTGACTCCCCAGTATATTGATGGGTTGAGAGAGCAGAAAAACTTAGTTCAGGGGCAAAAAAAAACCCCAAAAAACAAAAACAAAAAAGCCAAGAAAGTATAAACCAGATTTGAAATTCTGAAGGTTCCTGGGTAAAGTTATAGGATAATGAATGCTTTGTCAGGGTTTCAAAAATCTAAAAGCACCTGTAAACAAAATGTGCTGTAATAATGGGCTTTGCAAGAAACCTTCAAAGTGCAGTTTGCTGTCATAGGTCCTTAACCAAAGCTACAACAAGAAATGGAACCGTAAGTGAGAAAAATACCATTATCGATTTGAATAACTCAGGGAACAACATAACAGTTGGCTGTAAATGCAGTGTTTTCCTAAAATGAGGACTATTGAAGTGAATGTTTTAAGGGTAAAGACTAAAATTCAGTCAATCTTTGGTCAATGCAGGGGAGGATGTGGAAGCACTTTCGGTGTCTGATCCAGGCACTGGCGATTGAATGGACTGGAAGACTTATAAATGGCCAGTGAAAAGATGAAGCTCACTACTAATCAGGGAAATAAAAACTAGAACAAATGTTAATTTGGCCAAGTTAATAAAATGTGTAATATCTGGGGTCCTAAGGGGTGTAGAAAATACACACTCTCACACCATTAGTGAGTTTAGATATTGGTAAAGCCTTTCTTTCTTGAGCACAAGATGGATTGTCATGTTATACAATAAATGAGAAAGGGACAGAGTGTAGGGAAGAGTTAAGAAATTAAGACTTTTGTTTGGAACATCTTAAAAGACGTTAGGAGTTCAGAGGGGATGTCAGGCAAGCCACTGGGTATGTGAATCTGGAGCTCCAGGAACGAGTCAGAGTTGAAAGCACTGGACGTCAGCAGCATAGGGATGGTATATGAAGCTAGGGGACCTCAGTTATCAGTTACACATTTTACAACTATGGATTAACAGTCTGTTATGTGGAATGCACTGTTCTCAACATTTGTATGAATGATATGGTAATACAAGCCATAGGTTCCATCTTTAAGGGAGCGTGCAATCTCCTTTTAAATGGCTATATAGAAGCACTTGCTACAGGGTAAGTGATCTGTGAAATACATAAAACAATTGCTTCACTTTATTTTGTGTCTTCAGTGGGACAGCTCTTTGCATATATATTGACTGCAATCTTCACATGGATCTGTCCAACGTAAGTAAATTTTTCTTGGTTTTACTGATAAGGAACCTGAAGCTTTGAGTGGTTCAGTACATTTTATGCATTCACTGGCTAGTAAATGGAATTGCTGGGTGTCATACCCTAGTCTCATTGAAAGTGTGCTTTCCTTTCAACCATCTTTCACTACTTTTCAGTAACAGGCCTGTAGTCACTAAGTCCTTAGCTTTTTGATCCACACTATCTGAATAATCATAGCATCACTCTAGGAAAGAAAGATATCAATTGCAGTTAGTCCTGTTTGATGGATGGAAATCTTGGCTTACTCTGGGTTTAAGTGAAGTAATTAAGCTTTGCCAGGAGCAGGTCAGCCATGGTGGGGTGGTCTCTGTACTTCTTAGATTCATATACTGCAAGGCATTGATTCTTACATAGATATATTTAATGGCTCGATATGACAAAGGGGCCCATTACTCACGATCATATCCCTCTACCAGTGATCCCCAAAGTCTCATATGAGCTGGCACGAAGCTTGTATAGAGAGGGAAAACTTCCTGACTGAATGGAAATAAAATTCTGCTTAACTAGAATGCATTTTGTTTTTAAAGCATTTAGAAAATAGACCCGTTTTTCAAAGGTAGATTCTTATTATTCATGAATAAGAAGTTTTCTGCAGTTTTCTGTTAAATGTGAGTTTAGTTCAAGTGAACACTGATTTCCAGGACAGGTTCATGAGCTCAGAACATTGTAACTAAAGGAGAGGTAGGTGGCCATTATACCTCCACACTTGTGAGCTAAAATTTATTCATAGAGAAGTATTAAATTACTCAATAGCATTTCCGACCCCCCCCTTTTTTTTATTACTGGAGGGGTGGACGTTTCAGGGCAAACTGCATTAGTACTGAGTGCCTTGCTCTGTCTGAAGAGGTGCCATCATTTTATCAGTCATTTTGTGTGTCAAGGCTACTGCTTTCATTGCAAAGTGGTCACTGACTTTGAGCACCGTCATCACCTTTTTCTTCCTTATCCCTTATTGGCAGAGTAAATGCTCCTAAAGGTAGGGGCAATGAGAAAGCACCGAGATGCTGGCTTCCCTTTCTCACTAAACCCCCAGGAGAATGCCCCAAGGTATCCAGTGAGTTTCCACTTTTATGCAGTCTATGATTCTTGTTACTGGCAGAGAAACAAGTAAGTAAAACCAAGACAACAATATGGATATGGAACCAGGGGATTTATTCCTTGCTAGAGAATTAGAAAGCCAGGTGCTCTGGGGCACCTGGATGTCTCATCGGTTAAGTGTCTGACTTCGGCCTAGGTCATGAGTACTCATCTTTCTGGAGTCGAGCCCTGCGTTAGGCTCTGTGTTGACTATTCAGAGCTTGGAGCCTGTTTCAGATTCTGTGTCTCCCGCTCTCTCTCTCTCTGCCCCTCCCCTGCTGGTGCTCTGTCTCTCTCTCGCAAAATAACATTAACAAAATTAAAAAAAAAAAAAAAAGCCAGGAGGGTCTTTCCAACACACGGACCCAGCTTAACACTTTTATACATAAAGCAGAGTCTTCCCTTCATTATTATTTCTTTGGGTTTATAAAGGTCTCCAAACTTCTCCCTGTCCCGTACATAAACAAGGTTAACTAGACCATGTGAAGCCCCACCCCTCAAATTACCTATACTTACTAAAATTCTCTTTCCCCTATTGGAACCAGTTGGCAGGACAACAGAGAATGGAGCTGGTACCCTAGACTATCTTCAGTTAAATTCATAGTATGTTCTTTTTGCCTTCCTCCCCCTTGTGGCTTAAAGTATGCAAATCACTCATAGCAACAAGACTCAGGCCTTTTTTCTCTCCCGTTTTCCTGCCTCTTTTCAGGAGGTCTAATTAACCTATGCAGTGTCTTTCAGATTTACCAACAGCTCTTTCAGATGATTTTCTCTTCTTATATATTCAATTTCCCTTTTGATCTTCCACTCAAACAAAGATGATCTCAAAAATTGCCTACACTGAGGGAATGACTTAATCAAATTCTCAAGAAAAATGCCTCCCTTCTCCTACACCTAAACTCTGCCAATGTTATTTACATTGTATGCATATGAATTTTTATTCTGGCTTTAAAACTAATATTTACCAATCATATAAAATTTAGATAATGTAGACAAGCACAGAGAAGAAAATAAAAACCACCATCCAAATATAACTATATTATTAATACTTAAGCAATATAGTTGCTAAGAGCCTTAGAGTTTAGGTTAGACATTATTGCCACTCATTAAATCAGTATGCAGATGGGAAATATAAATTCAGATATGGTCATAAATGATGTCAAATCCATGGCATATCAGTGTGTAGGGTTAGGCAAAGGCCAGGAATGGAGTGCTCATTTCCATGTGTTCAGAGAAGGTTTCTGAGGCAGACACACCTGAATATTGAGAAGGAATATCTTAGGGAAATGATAAGGTAGCATCCGTGGGTGGGATTCTCTTGTCCTGATTGAATCTATGGCCTTCAGGTTATTGGGAAAGTTGAGCAATAGTAGGGGGCATCTGGGTGACCTCAGTTGGTTAGAGCATCCGACTCTTGGTTTCTGCTCAGGTCATGATCTCACAGTTTGTGAGTTGGAGCTCCATGTTGGGCTCCACTCTGACAGCATGGAGCCTGCTTGCGATTCTGCTCTCCCTCTCTCATGCGTGTGTTTGTGTGTGTCTCAACATTAATAAATAAACATTAAAAACAAAAGATGGGCAATAATAGATCTTAGATCAATAGGATAGGCAGAAGCCAGATAAGGGAGGCACTTGATGTCACGGTAAGGAGTATGGCTTTCATTTTAAGTGTGATGAGAAGTTATGTGTGAATTTCAAGCAAGGGAACTGTATGATGGGGTCTATAGTTTTAGAGAATGACTGGATGCTATATGGAGAAGTGCAGTTTACACAACAAGAGTGCAAGTAGCAGTAGGGACAGTGAAATGTGAGATTAGGAGTATGACTTGGAGGCAGAAATGGTAGTACTCTTGGCTAAAGGCTGGCAGGGGAGGTAAAGATTTAAAAGAGCAAAGAAAAAAAAAATATTTTCCTTCTTATCTTGGAAAACTAGGTGAGGGGAGCCAGTTTGGAAAGGGGGACAAAGAAGGAGAAATAAAAAGCTCTATTTTGAATGTGTTAACTTTGAACTTGGATACAGTAGTCTGAATTCAAGGGAGAAGTTGGAGATTAAGATATAAGCAATCCTGTCAGAAATAAAAATACAAATAGAAGTAGAAGCTTTAGGGGTTGTTATAGTATTTTCTGTTTTGTTTGATTTAATATATTTTCCCCAAAAAATCTTGCATTTAATACCTGAATATAACTTTATCAGATATATAAAGTTTATACATATATACACTTATAAACTTACAGTCTAGATAACTTGTTTTATTTTATTATATTTTTTAATGTTTATTTTTGAGAGAGAGGGCATGAGTGGAGGAGGAGCAGAGAGACAGGGAGAGAGAGAATCCCAAGCAGGCTCTGTGCTGTCAGCGCAGAGCCTCATGCAGGACTTGAACCTACAAACCATGATTTCATGACCTGAGCCGAAGTTGGAGGCTCAACTGACTGAGCCTTCAGACACTCTTCTATGTAATTTGTTGTAAAAAATTATGGGCGGTGTGTGTATGTGCAACGATGTTTTCATTCATTATTACATATAAAACTGGTTTTCAAGCCCTGTATGTAATGATCTGGGTCTTAGCAGGTGGGGGAGTCCCTGTATGCTTCTTTTCAACAAGGTGCAATTTTATCTTAATCAGTAGAAGTACTGGAGAAAGGCTCCGAAGATTTTAAGAATTTTGATAATAAAAATACAATTTGCACTTCATGTATGATTACCTTATAGTAATGCTAGTAAATTATTTATTGAGACTGATTACAGTCTCTCTAGGATTATATGAAGGGGACTTTTTCCCCTTGCTTTGGTAAAACCAGATAGTGTAATTTATAATGATGTCAGTTTGATAGGCAGAAATAGCTTATTTTAATTTGCATTTGTAAAATTAGAGAATAGTTGATATTTTTGTGCTTTAATCAGGTATTTGTTGTTCTTCTTTTATAAATATTCACTCCTTTTGCTGGCTTGTTTCCTGTTGGGGGATCACTTTATTTTTCTCATTGTAAAAATCTTTAATAATATAAAGGATATTAACATGTTTCTTTATAATAAATACATTAAGTATTTTTTTCTTCCAGTTTGTTATTTACCTCTTAATTGCATTTATGGGTTTCTTTCTTCTTTTTTTCTTTCTTTCTTTTTCTTTTCTTTTTTTTTTTTTTCTTTTCTTCTTTCTTTCTTCTTCTCTCTCTTCTTTCTTTTTCTTTCTTTCTTCTTTCTTCTTTCTCTCTTCTTTTTTTTTTTTTCTTTCTTTCTTTCTTCTTTCTTTCTTCTTTTTTCTCTTTCTTTCTTTTCTTTTGAAAGGTGTATGGGTGGAGTAGGCAGAAGACTTTAGTATTTTATGTTGCTAAATTAGCCTACCTTAAGATATTTTAAAGGAAAATAACTCTTGATAAAGTAAGGGTTATTTTTGCAAAATCAAGAGATCTCAACATTCCAAACGGGTGCAAACAAATAACTGTGTAAACCTAAGTACACTTAGACAACATTTTATTTTATTTTTTTATTTTATTAAAATTTTTTTCTTTAACATTTATTTATTATTGAGAGACAGAGACACAGAGCATGAGCAGGCGAGGGGTAGAGAGGGGAAGACACAGAACCTGAAGTAGTCTCCAGGCTCTGAGCTGTCAGCACAGAGCCCAATGAGGGGCTCAAACTCACAAACTGTGAGATCATGACCTGAGCCAAAATCAGTCACTTAACCGACTGAGCCACCCAGTGCCCCACTTAGTGAACATTTTAAAATTATAACATCATTTTACCATTTGTTCCTTGCTTTTCGTTTTCTATTTTTTCCCATCTGTTCTTTCTTCTCTTTTCTCTTCTTCTACTTTTTTTTTTAAGTTTATTTACTTTGAGAGCAGAGCCAGAGAAATACAAGCAGGGGAGGCCCAGAGAGAGAGGGAGAGAAAGAAGCCCAAGCTCTGCACTGTCAGCACGGAGCCCCAATGCGGGGGCTGCAATTCATGAACCGTGAGGTCACATACTGAGCGGAAACCAAGAGTTGGGTGCTTAACCCACTGAGCCACCCAGGTGCCCCTTCCTGTCTTCTTTGAATTAATTGAATATTTTTTATTTAGTATAATCTCCTTTGTTAGCTTAAGTATAAATCTGTGCTTTGTTATTGTAGCAACTGCTTTCGGGTTTACAAGTATGCATCTTTAACTTTTACCTTTAGATGTTATTACCACTTCACATGTAAGTATAAGAACCTTACAATGCTGTCTTCCATTTCTTACCTTTGGCTTTTGTGCTATTATTGACATACATTTCGTTTTACATGTATTACATTGTATTATTACTTTTGTTTAAACAACCAAGTATTTTTAAAACACTTTAAGTATTCTAAGACAAAAAAGTTATGTATTACCCTGTAGTTACCATTTCTGGTGCTCTTTGTTGATTTGTTTAGATCCATGACTTAATCAGGCATTAGTTTCCTTTTCCTGAAGGACTTGTCTTTAATATTTCAAGTCGTGGGGGGGGTCCTAGTGATGACTTCTGGTCAAATTTTATATTGTATGAAAGGCCTTCTTTACCTCCACGTTAAAGATATTTTTGCTGAGGGGGCACCTGCGTTTGCTCAGTCGGTTAAGTGTCCCACTTTGGCTCAGGTCATGATCTCACAGCTTGCGAATTTGAGCCCCGGGTCGCGCTCTGTGCTGAGAGCTGAAAGCCTGGAGCCTTGCTTCGGATTCTGTATCTCCTCCCTCTCTCTCTGCCCTTCCTCACTTGTGCTCTGTCTCTGTCTCTCTCAAAAATAAATAAACATTGAAAAAAAATTTTTTAAGATATTTTTGCTGAGGTAGTATCACATTGCACCTCTACCCCAACCTTGCCCCAATACTTAAAGATGTTACTCAACTGACTTCTTGGCTTGTATTGTTTTTTGGTGAGAAATCTGCCATTATTCTTACCTTTGTTCCTGCTTATGGATTGTATCTTTCTCTTGCTGTTTTTAAGATTTTCTCGTTGGGGGCGCCTGGGTGGCCTCAGTTGGTTAAGCATCCGACTTCGGCTCAGGTCACGATCTCACCAGTTCCATGAGTTCGAGCCCCGCGGCGGGCTCTTGCTGACTGCTCAGAGCCCAGAGCCGGTTTCAGATTCTGTGTCTTCCCTCTCTCTCTGCCTCTCCACCGGCTCACACTCTGTCTCTCTCTGTCTCAAAAAATAATAAACGTTAAAAAAATAAAAAAAAAAAGATTTTCTCTTCATCATCAATTTTATAAATTGATTACAATGAATATTCAGTATCTATCTATTTTATTTATGGGCTAGGATTTTTTGAGCTTTTGTATATGTGGATTTATAATTTTATCTAATGAGGGAGATCTCAGCTATTTATGTCCTCAAATATTGTCTCTTATTCAATTAATGGATTTTTCTCATCATCCTGGGTCATATTTCTTGCTTTTTCTGCACTTCCAGTAATTTTTTACTGGGTAGCAGAGAATGTGAACTTTGCTTGTTAGGTGCTGGATATCTTTTGATTCTTCTAAATGATTTTTATTTTCATCCTGGGATGCGGTTAATTTTACTTGAAAAGTGATCCTTTTAGTTCTTGTTTTTTTTTTTTTTTTTTTTTTTTTTCGACTGTTATGGCTGGATTGGTAACAGTGTTAGTCTAATGGCTAATTATTCCAACTCCTGAAGCATGACTCTCTAAGAATAAACAATGACTATTAATTTGACTCAGAATATAACTTAGTGGTGGCAGTGGCATCCAAAGATCAGGGTGATGAGAATGGTCTGCTCTGTAGAGAATTAATAATAATCGCGGTTTACTGTCAAATTTTAATAAAATATGTGTAAGCTTCTAATAGTCCACTTTTATTACTTACTCTACTTTGTATTTTACATGGAGGTTATTTAAGAGAACCCCCAGTTATGCAGTTATGTGCTAACACATGTGGACTTAGCCACAATTTGTTTCTTTCTAGAGTAAATTCTTAGAGGCTCAGCATGTTTAAATTTGCTTCAGAGGATTTTTGTATTAGTCACTTAAAAATTTCTTCTCTTGCGTAGTCTGAGACTTCTCTGATTTTTCTTTCTGTATGAGTCTGTATTAGTTTTCATATAAAGTGGGTTCCTTAATGTTTGTGAATATTTGGGTATCTGCTCAATTTAATTTGGAGGCTCTCTATAGGTGGGTGAGAATACCTATTTTGGTCATTGTCTTCGAAGATCCCAGTAGGATATCATCCATGTCCTTTGAGGTAGTCAGATTCCCCAGGAGAAAGAATAAATAAATCTTCTACACAGGTGAAATCTACTTGATGGTCACAATATGGAGATGTTGGTGAGGAAAGAATGATCAAGTACCAATATATAACCTTAAGGCATTTCTCTAGTTTTCATCATTTTGTTTTTCAGAATGCTGTATCAGCCAATTCTGTGTCACATCCCTCAGAACAGTGAGCACAGTCGAATGTCCAGCCCTCCACCACGAGGGATGCCATCCTGAGACTCTGTTTTACTCCCTGAGGAATTGGACTCCAATGTACGTCCATCATGGGGGAAGGAGAGGACACTCAGCTCCGTGGACGACCCTAAAATGAGGAGAGGGTCTGTTTGTTTCTTAACAACAAGCCCTCCATTTTAAATTTGCTTTTTATATTCTCAGCTCCAGTGGCTCCAGTTCTGCTCTTTCTCAGATTGGGGAGGTTTGGAATGGAATTGAGTTTCTTATCAGTTTTTCCAACTTCCAGTTTAACTGTTCATCTTTCCCTGGCCGGCTGAATCAGTCACATTCCTTGCTCAGCTTTCCAGCAAACAGTTCTGTTACTTGTGGTTGATTTCCATTCCCTCTGTTCATGTGAATTCATGCTTCTTAAAATTCCTTTACTGGAGATAATTTTAGAAGTTTCATGATGAAGCAGAGCTCAGTGCTATGTTAGTTTGCCATCTTAATACTTGCATATGTGCAAATGGTCTTTCTGTAACATTCATTTGAAGAAAGCAGTGAGGCTGTGTGTAAATTTGTATGTCAGCTTCATATTTGTACCTTCATGCACATCTAAGTTCGTTAATTCTTATGCTTGTAAAACATCGGCTAAAAGCACTTCGATTTGCATAGTTATTTGTTTGCATTTATTTTGAACATTAGAACTCTTAAGTTGCAGAAATATATCCACTCATTTTTTTAAGAGTGGTGTTCTTTTTAGAAGACCTTTAATAATTTTGCCAGTTTAAAAAAAATCTGCTGTTCAGGGAAAACAACTTCTCGTATTTCAGGGTTCCACACCCATCCTACTTTTACAGATTGACATCTCTTTTACGATTGCTTCTTCTTTGTTTTTCTCTTCTTTTTTGAATTTCTGAAAGTATATCTCAAACCTTTATTTCTAATAATAACTGAATTACACTTCGGTAGAATTACTACTACTTATCTGCTTCCTATGTGAAATTTCATTCCATGATTTATAGCTTCCTTAGTTTACTTTCTTATGCCATTTCTCTTATGTATCATTGTACCCACTTTGTTTGAATTTCAGCTAATTCTCTTTTGGGTACTTCTCCTGTCGTTTTATAAAGTATGTAGCTTTATTGTTTATTAAAGATTCTATGTGGTTTCCTCTAATTCCCTTCTGATCCTTCAGTAGAGTCATTTTCATAATATTTTTTTCTTCTGAGTTTTCCAATTACTTTTGTCTTTATCTTATTCTTTTGTGTTGTAGTTCATTATTTCAGAAGAGAGAGAGAGAGAGAGAGAGAGAATCCAAGCACGCTCTGTGTTGTCAGCCCAGAGCCTGACATGGGGCTTGATCTCACAAACCAAGATCATGACCTGAGTTGAAAACCCAGCCGGATGCTTAGCCATCTGGGCCACCCAGGTGCTCTCTTTATCTTGTTATTTACCATTGCCCTCCCTGTCCTCCTCCCTCCCACGCTCCTTTCCCCCCTCCTCTCTTTCTGTACTGATGTTTAAATGAGGTAGGATTTTCTTACTTGGCAGATGATTTGGTTGGTATTGTTTCTACCTTCTGCCTACTCGTGTGTAAACAAATTACCTTCTCAGCTCAGATTTTAAGCCTTAAATTTACCAGGCATTTTTCTAATGTTCTACAAATATCAGACTTATTTCTGTCTCTACTACTTTGTTCTCTATTTCTCTGAACTGCTCTAGGACATGAACAAATGTTTTCCTAGTTCACACTTCTCCTGTATCCAAGTTCTGAACTTAGCGCATTACCAGAAATGATTCATAATGGAATGGACCATCCCAAATCTGTTGGTTCTGAAATATGCTACCTTTCATTTGATTCAGAAAAATGACATGGGTGACAGAAGGTAAAACATACCTTTCAGCTTACGGAGTACTATCTGAAAAGTAGAGAGGGCATGTGGCTAGGTTTTCAACCTAGAAATTTTTTCACTCTCAAGTCAGTGAACGTAGGTAGATAAAAATAATAGTTCCCCAGCATAGCCCCAGCATTTTTCAGACACTGTCTCTGTAATCACATCAAACTTAATATGCTGCTTGCTAAGGCTGTGTATTTTCTCCATGAAAATCCATATGGTTTATAAGCAAACACCTGATTTTGAGTCTGTGTTTCATTTATTAGTTGTATGACCTTGGGCAAGTTCTCATTAAACCTCCATTCTCTCTTTTTTTAAATGAGAATAAAACCACCTCAAATATTGGAATTTTTTTGTGCGGATTGAATGAGATAATAATGTCTATGAAATGTGGAGTATAAAGTGGGTATATAATAAGCACTTGTTAATTACCACATTAACAAATAGAGAAAGCTTTTCCAGCTTCTAGCCTTCTTTTTTTGTAGTGTTGTGCGTTTTCATATTTCCCTCAGCCTCAGTGGAAACTCCAGTCAGAACATGGGGGAAGTCATGTTACCCTTTAACCTAATGTCATCCATAAATTCATCTCTTGAATTTTAATGTTTTAATATTTCTATTTTAATTTGATTTCATGCGTATCATTCAGTTTTTTACACAGTCTGAGATATTTATCCTTAAGTGAAAGGAATGGAAGACATTGGTAGTAACTTTGATCATAGATATCTCTGGTTTTATCATTGTCATTGTTCCTATTTTATTCAGTTTTTTTTTTTCCCATCCCACTTTTTTTCATTCTGACCTAGTACCTGGCATAATTCACTCAATATTTGTCATCAAGCATTAAAAATAAGAGTTTCATTATTTGGGTAAAGGAAAGTAATGCAAAAACTAGAGAGATATCAAATAATCAGCCATTCTTTCTCCCTCTAATTGCTTGGCCCTCTGATATTTTGAAAGATGCAACTCTTTTCTTCTTTTGGCCCCATAGCCTTATCTTATTTCCCAGCATCATGCCACATCTTCCACGACACAAAGTACCCTGCCAGCACCAAAGAAAATCTGGCACATGACTCTTGGCTTGGTTGTTTTCTGATAGTTGCTATCTAGAAAAGCATTTGGGTCATGTATCAGACTTTATGGAAGGGGAAGCAGTTCTCTTGCAACTATTGAGAGACTAGGAGCAAGGTGTTTGCTTTGTCAGTACAGACAGAGTTCAGCTGCAAGTAATAACATTCAGAATATAGTGGCTTATGAAACGTAGATATATTGACTCTTTCCATGGAAGAGCAGTTCATAGGTAGACAGTTTAGAACGGGCTTGCAAATTCTCCATGGTTCCTCAGCCCTCATTGCTTACAATAACAAAATGGCTTCATGATTCAAAATAGCTATTGACGTTCCAGCTACAGCGCTGTATTGCATATGGCAGGAAGGGAGAAGGAGGAAGAAAAAGGACACTCTTTCCTTTTAGGAGACCCCCAAGAAGTATCACTATAAAACCTCCCCCTGTATCTTATAAGAACTTGGTGGCCATATCTGGTTGCAAGGGATGATGAGGAATGAGACTTTCAGCACTCAGCAGTGTGCAGAGCTAAACTGTCAAGATACATGTCTCTGAAATGGAAAGACACGCCGGGTGACACATCTTGCCGGTGTTTGGGGTTGAACTTCTCCATCTCATGGGCAGGAATGGAAGTACCGAGTGTGCTGTGGGCACCTGGCATGGGGTTGCTGTGTGAGGAAGTTAAATCCAAGTATATTGTTCTCTGCTGCACTCCATCTGAATTAGAGTTAATGAATGGACTTCCAAGATTCTTTGCTGACTGCTCTTTTTTTTATTAATGGGCAGCATGTTAGTGTAAAGTTGGGAAACACCATAGCATAGAGCTTAAAATCCAAGTCTGCTCATGTGGTTAACCATTTTGACCAAAAAAGACTTTAAGTATGTGGAAAATTTCTGACGGATTTTAGAGTTGCTATGACTTTAAAGTTTATACCCAGGGAAGGTTGGGTTTGTATCTGTGTTTGGTTTGCTTTTAATATGGACGGTGAACTCCAAACAGAAGATAGTTTTAGGAAGCTCTCATAACACATGTGCTTTAGGAAGTAGTTTCAACCACTGGAGGATGTAACAAAGAAATCAGAATTTGAATCTTATCCCCAAGACTCCAGGATCACATGGTGATACTGGGGCTGCTGCAAACATTCAGTATGATTCAGCTTGACTATATCTGAAAATTAGGATTGCCTTCAATCTTATCAGCCACAGAACCCATCGGGCTGCATGCATCCCTCTCCATGCCTGGGTTCATGCCACTATTCAAGGTGTAAGAGCCTCTTAATTGTAGCTCCCTGTAAGATTCAAATACAAGGTCTTCTGGCCCTTGTCACCTGGCTCATAATATGATATGTTGAACTGCTCTAGCACCGGCCCTCCCTTCTTTTCTTCCTTTTACATCAGCCCCAACAGCCCCATTCATCATAGTTATGTTACTAATAGTTGGGTAAAAGACTCTGAAATTGCATCTCTCTCTAGTGTTTCTAGAATTTACAAAAATCGACAGGGGGTCTTCACCACAGGCCCTTAATATGAAAGTCTCTGTTCAGGAAAATCCATAAGCTGGGGTGACTTTTGAGTTAAATTGTATTTTATGGCTCAAGAAATGCTTTGCTTGGCTCTTGCCACCATTACAAAGCAAAGAAAATAATTTCAGATTCAGTTTACACAAAACATCACTTCGGGTTGATACAAGCTTTATGTTAGTGGCATGGAAATATTTGCATGTGCACATTGATATGAAGTGAAATAGACTACGGATGATAAGATCAATTTTCTATTGAAAGTAAAAAGGCAAGGGTAGCCAGATACAGTGAGGGCTTTTCCCATTTGTCATTCAATACTGTTTGACAGTTTTACATTAGCTGCGGAAGGCACCCACTGGCATGCTGTGGCAACGCTTTATAAAATATGCACACGTACACAAACACACATATACACAAACACATGTACACACTCACACAGATGGTACAGACTCATATAATTGGGCACAAAAAGACAGTAACAGCATATATGCAGACACCTATTCTAGCACGTGAACACAGTCACATAGCAAAGTCACGCCCACACAGATAGGAAGACATTGACCAAATGATACAATGACGCAGCCAGGACTGACAATTGCAGAGTCACACGAATGCGAGGTGAAGGCTCATGCATATAGATGCTGAGAGACCTGGAGACACATACACACACACGAAAAGCATACAGAGTCCCAGAGATAAAGGCAGATAGGCACACGAAGATGAACACTTAGGTATACAGACTGACAGAATAGACTAGAATATGGCAGCAACTTCCTTACATATGTGGCACCCATCTTGCCCTTTCCACGTCATTCAGAATTACCATATGTGGTGGTATATGATGCCTGAATGCAAGAACTACTTATAGAACCATACAAAGAACATAAGGTTTCTTGAGTTCCTTCTATATATTAAGTGTTGTGATAATGTGCAGTCACATTATTGCAACCACATCAATTCCAGATGCTCTTTTCAATCTTGAGTAAGTTCACTCTTCTCCCTTCATCCTTGTATCTTTCCAGCCATTTCACTTTACCCTGTTTCCTCGTGATGCACATGCTTTGTTTTCTGTGACCTTAATTTTTCCCATAATTACCCCAATTTTTCCTCATTATGGCCTCCTTTAATAATGCTCATCTGAATACCTGGCTGGCCTTTTGCCCTTGACAATGAAATCCCATTCTTCTCTTTTCCTTCAGTTTACAAATCTCAGCTACCCTTTGAGGTCTCATTTCTGTCTTTCTTTTTTTTTTTAATATTTATTTATTTTGAGAGAGAGAGAGAGAGAGAGAGAGAGAGAGAGAGAGAGAGAGAACCAGTGGAGGAAGGGCAGAGAGAGAGAGGGAGAGAGAGAATCCCAAGCAGGTTCCATTCTGTGAGCGCAGGCCTGATGCAGGGCTCCATCTCAAGAACCATGAGATCATGATCTGAGCGGAGATCAAGAGTTGGATGCTTAACTGACTGAGCCTCCCGAGTGCCCCAGAGGTCTCATTTATTTCCATTTGAAGATTTAATTCTTACTCTGTATACTTTCACAGCTGCATTAAGTAGTACAGAGCTTAGCACTTAATTTTTCTTTCATTTCTTTATAATACATCAATTATGTCTCCCCAGATGAATTATATTCCTTCTGAAAGTAGGAACTCCACTTTATTCTTTTCTTTGCCTTGCATTTCCCAACCTCCGGCTCACTCTGGTATGCTTTGGAACACCCTGCACCCTCATTCTGGGTCAGGGGCTACCTCAAGTGATCACTGTTAATGCTTCTATCTTCAGTCCAAGTGGGATTCTGAACTCCAGGCCTTTACTTCTAATTTTATAATGCCTGAAGACACCTTAAGCCCAATGGTTTGTTAATTTCAATTTACAAACTCTCAATGGGACAATCTCTCCCTATTACCTTTCCCTAAACCCTGTTCCCCCTGCTCCCCCTTTCTTCCTTCCTTCCTTCCTTCCTTCCTTCCTTCCTTCCTTCCTTCCTTCCTTCTCTCCCAATCCTGGTCAGGTGTCCTACTATGCATTCAGTTATCCAAGTTAGAATGCCAGCCAGTACTTTTTACCTTCCTATCTCCCTACCTTTCTCTTTCCCAACATGAGAACACGAAGAAATACCTTTATGTTACCTTGCTGTCTCTCACTGCCTGCTATGCTGTCCTTCTGAGCACCACCCTGGTCCATGGCCTCGTGAACTTGAGGACATGAAAGTGAAGATGGAGATGGTAGGCTTCTAGCTTATTCTCTTGCTTCTGGTTTCACTTCCTGAGATCAGCCTCCCTATTGGTATCAGAATCATCATTCTAAAATACAAATCTGATCTTGTCATTTCTATTAAAACATCTTTAATGGCTCAAGAGTGCCCTAAACTCCTCCAGCAGGCAGTGTCTTTTACGACATTGCCTCGACCAGCACTATCAGTTGAGCCATCTCGTCCCTCTGTTACTGTCCACATGACACCACATTCTATGAAAGGCTGAATGCATCACATCACTGGGTATTGCTGAGCCATTTCCCTTCACTTAAATGCTTAATGTTACTGTTCTGCCCGGGAAATGACCATGTATCCTTCAAACTCGGTTCTGATGGCTTCCATGACTTGCCCTGGGAGGAGTAAAGTTTTCTGTAATACTTTGTGCAGATCTAGGAGAGCACTCATCACGTGGCTCACTATTCACATCTCTTTCTCCTTAATTGGACTGTGACTACTCCAAAAACAGATACTATGCTCCCCACTACAATGATAGGTACTCAATAAAGGCATTTGCTCGGTTACTTGGATGTTTACTTCTGTAACTGTCATGAAAGGAAAAGACTGCTCCACAAACTTAAGCACGTGTTTGGGTGGAGGAGTACCATTTATTGCACACTTAATATAAATGCTCTGTGTATGTGTATGTTTATGTATATATATATTTAATTCTTACAACAACTCTCTGATATAATTGCCATTATGCCCACTTTCCCAATGAGAAATCTGAGTTCTAGAGAAATCAAGGATTTGCCCAGGTTAGGTCTTATTTTTAGCCCAGAGGCTGCCATATTCTTCCATCCCACTGGACCAGAATGGGTCCATGAGATATTATTTCTTCATCCAACTTGGGAAACTGTAGATGAAGCCAACATAAACAACTGTCTTCCCTGTGCTAGCTCTCAAAACTTTTAATACATTCATGTGATTCTCCAAGTTTGACTATACCTCATAGCACTTTCCAGATCCGTTTGGCCTCAGAACCCATTTATACGTCTCTCTGCGGAACATACTTTGGGAGATACAGTATTATACCAAAAGCTGTCTTTAAAAAAATTTTAGCTTTCATAAATGTTTGGTGGACCACTCCCCTTTCTCAACTCGATTTGAAGAGAGAATGTGTATCCCGACCCAAGTATTCATTCTGTTACATTGAGATCGGGCAGAAGTGGTTGGCATATCAATTCTCAGAATCCCAGGGACCTCACCAGCTGTTCTATGGCTCTGTTTGCCTCAGCAGAGAGGAGAGGGACAAAAATGTATGCTTGATGCTCCTATTTATTTCGACCCATGCCCAGGCTCACAGGCTATCCATCACACAAAGCATGTGCAAGAGAAGAAGAAACTTGGATTGAGCTGCCTGAGCTCTGATCTTCTGGTCAGCCTGTCCCTGGTGGGTCTCCCGCTCTGGTGGTATTTGGTTGGAGCTGGGTGGGGGGGCGGGGAGTGCCAGTGAGTGCTATCGAGGCGCCTGCACCTTTTGCACTGCACAGGACAAGTTTATTTATTTTTGTCTCCAGCTGAGAGCAGCAACATGGCATTCCCTGATCCCCCTGGTAATTTCCCAGGCTCAATGATTCCTGTTTCTCTTGACCTGCTTCACAGCTGGTGGCATTGCTGCTGACCTGGATTTGCTCTTCTTAGCTCAGATGACATAGCAGCTCAGAAGTTGCATGTATTTGACAACACAAAGACTCCATCCCTTTAAACAAGACACACACACACACACACACACACACACACACACACACACAAAATGCAGCTCTGAAGTCACAGAGGCCTTGGTTCTAGTCCTGGCTTGAGAACACTAAATCCCGGCTCTGCCACTTGCTAGTTTGGACAAGTTACTAACCACACAGCTTCACTTTTCTGTATCTGCATGATGATGATATTACCCACCTCACAGGGCTCTTGAGAGGATTAAATAGCTCAGTGCCTGGAATATAGCAACAGTCATATACTGTTTGCTGTGTTTATATTACTAGTATGTTTCAATTTTGTCTTTTATTGTTTTACATATTAGTATTTACTTTCTTTTGCTTTCTCATAAATGATCAAGGCCTCATGGACTTATTTTAATCTAAGGAGACGTTAAGGAGAATAATCTATTGATTCTTTCTACAAAGGGTTTGTAATTATCTGGGGAAATTAATCATAAACATAAGAAAAGGTTACCAGTGACACATTATATGCAGTATTTTAATTATTAAAAAAATAAAAAATAAAAAACATTCTTCATAAAGAAACTGAGTGTTAAATAAATCCATTAGCACCCAAGTTTAAAAAAGTCTATATGATGAGTAAGTGTAACTGATAAGATTTGAAAAAAATATTTGGAGTGTGTGTATTATCAAGAGTATACTCTAAGCTAATGGATCTCAAATTTTCTGATCTCAGGAACATTTTACATTCATAAAAATTATTGAAGTCTCCTCAAGAGCCTTTTCTTCAGTGAGCCATACCTATCAATATTTACCATATTAAAAATTAAAACAAGGAGACTTAAAAATATTTTATTGATCCTTATCAAAAATAAAAATAAACTATTGCATGCTAAGATAAATGACAATTTTTTTTAATGTTTATTTTTGAGAGAGACAGACAGAGCATGAGTGGGGGAGGGGCAGAGAGAGAGGAGACACAGAAGCAGAAGCAGGTTCCAGGCTCTGAGCTGTCAGCACAGAACCCAACGTGAGGCTCGAACTCCCAAACCGCAAATTCATGAATTGAGCCAAAGTTGGATGCTTAACCAAATGAGCCACCCAGACGCCCCGTAAATAACAATTTTTAATGGAAAATAAATTATTTTCTGAAACAAAAAGAGTGAGAAAAGTAGCATTGCTTTGTATATTTATGTATTGTAGTAAAAAACACATGAAACCTACCCCTAAACATATTTTTGAGTGTATAGTACAGTATTGTTAACTATGAGTAAAATGTACAGCAGATCTGTAGAAATTTTTGTGTGGCATAAATGACATTTTATACCCATTGAATAGCAGAAACTCTCCCATTTCCTACCCCCTGTCCTGTGGCAACCACCATTCTTTCTAGCTCAATGCGTTTGATTACTTTAGATACCTCCTATAAGTAGAATTAAGTAGTGTCTGTCCTGTGGCTGGCTTATTTCACTTAGCAAAATGTTATCAAAAATTAATCATGTTGGGGCGCCTGGGTGGCGCAGTCGGTTAAGCGTCCGACTTCAGCCAGGTCACGATCTCGCGGTCCGTGAGTTCGAGCCCCGCGTCGGGCTCTGGGCTGATGGCTCAGAGCCTGGAGCCTGTTTCCGATTCTGTGTCTCCCTCTCTCTCTGCCCCTCCCCCGTTCATGCTCTGTCTCTCTCTGTCCCAAAAAGATAAATAAACGTTGAAAAAAAAATAAAAAAAAAAATTAATCATGTTGTAGCATATGACAGGATTTCCTTTTTAATTGCTGAACGATATCCCATTGTATGTGAAGATTGTTTTCTTCATTCATTCATGTGCCAGTAGACATTTAGTTTATTTTGACTGCTTAGCTATCGTGAATAATGCTCTCATAAACATGGGAATGCAAATATCTTTTTAAAATCCCGTTTTCAGTTCTTTTGGATATATACAAGAGGCGGGATTGCTGAATCATGTGGTAGTTGTGTTTTTATATATATTTTTTGAGAAACCTCCATACTATTTTCCATAGTGGCTGCACCATTTTACATTCCCACCAACAATTATTTTAGATGATGGCTACCCTAATATGTGTGAAGTGAGATCTCATTGTGGTTTTAAATTGCGTTTGCCTGATGAATAGTGATATTGAGCATCTTTTCATTTATCCGCTAGCCATTTATAACTCTTCTTGGGAGAAATGTCTGTCTAAGCCATTGGCACTTTTTTAAAACCTTGAGTTATTATTATTTTTCATAGTGAGTTGTAGGAATTCCTATATATTTTGGATATTAATCTCTTATATATATAATTTGAAATATTTTCTCCCATTTGATAAGCTTCCTTTTCATTTTGTTAATTTTTTCCCTTTGCCATGCAGAAGCTTTGTAGTTTGATGTAATCCGACTTGTCTATTTTTGCTTTTATTGCCTATTCTTTTGGTGTCATTAAGAAATCATTGCCAAAACCAGGGTCATGAATCTTTTTCCCTATGCTTTTTTTCCTACAAGTTTACAGTTTCTGGTATTACATTTAGGTATTATTCGATCCATTTTGGGTTAATATTTGTGAGTACTGTGAATTAGGCTCCCACTTTCATTCTTTTGCATGTGGGCATCCACTTTTCCCAACACCATTTATTGAAGAAGCTGTCCTTTGCTCCGTGTGTATTCTTGGCACTCATGTTGAAGATTAGCTGACTGTGCCTGCATGGGTTTATTTCTGGGCTCTCTGTTCTGTTCCATTGATCTGTACATCTGTCTTTATGCCAGTATCATATAGTTTCTATTATTGTAGCTTGAAATCAAAGAGTATGAGGCCTTCAGTTTTATTTTTCTTCTAAAAGATTGTTTTATTTATTCAGAGTCCTTTGTGGTTCCACATGAATTTTTTCTAATTTTGTAAAAAATTGCCATTGAGATTTTTTTAGGGGTTACTTTGAATCTGTAGATTACTTTGATAGTATGGGCATTTTAACAATATTAAGCTTTCAGTTTCATGAACACAGGGTGTCTTTCCATTTATGTCTTCTTTCTTTCAGCAGTGTGTAGTTTTCATTGTACGAGTCTTTTGCCTTCTTAGTTATGTTTATTGCTAAGTATTTTATTCCTTTTGATGCTATTATAAATGGGTTTGTTTTCCTAATTTCCCTTTTGGATTGGTCATTGTCAGTGTATGGAAATATAGTTTACTCTTGTGTGTTGCTTATATATCTTGCATCTTTGCTGAATTCATTTATTGGTTGCAACAGTTTTTGTGAGGAAACTTTAGTGTTTTCTGCATATAAGATTGTGTCATCTGTGAACAGTACTTCTTCCTTTCTGATTTGGGTGCTTTTTATTTCTTTTTCTTGCCTAATTGCTCGGACCAGAGCTTGCAGTACTATGTTGAATAGAAGTAGTGGGAGTTGGGCATCCATGCCTTGTTCTTGACCTCAGAGGAAAGGCTGTCAGTACAGTGTTAGCTGTGGGCTTGTTGTATATGGCCTTTATTGTATTGAAGTAATTTCTTTCTGTTCCTAGTTTGAGTGTTTTTGTCATAACAGGGTGTTGAATTTTGTCAGTTGCTTTTTGTGTATCTATTGAGATGATCATGTGATTTTTATCCTTCATTCCGGTAATGGAGTGTTTCACATCAATTGATTTTTGTGTGTTTAGTCATCCGTGCATTACGGGGATAAATCCCATTGGTCATGGTGTCTGATCCTGTTGATATCTGTTGATTTCAGTTTGCTAGAATTTTGTTGAGTTCTTTTGCATCTATATTCATCAGAGATATTGGCCAGTTGTCTTCTTTTGGGGTAGTATCTTTTTCTGGCTTTGGTATCAGGATAATGCCATTCTCATTAAATGTGTTTGGAGCTATTTCCTCCTCTTCAGATTTCTGGAAAAGTTTGAGAATGATTGGTATTAATTCTTCTTTAAATATTTGGCGGAATTCACCAATGAAGCCATCTGATCTTGAACTTGTCTTTCTGAGGAAGTTTTTGATAAGTCATTCAGCCTCCTTACTAGTTATAGGTCTGTTCAGTTCTGTTTCTTCATGATTCAGTCATGGTCGGTTCAATTTCTAGGAAGGCTTCTCAAGACTTTCCTGTGGATGTATCTTCTCTGGACTTGTGCATGTAGATTTTTAATTAGATGGGTTTGCTGGTTTAGAGCTCATAATCTCTTGTTTTTCTGTGGTGTTTTTCTGCTATACTGAGGCTGCTCTGAATCAGCAGCACACCGCCCAGCTCTTTTACCTTCTCAGTGGCCCCCATTAAGAACACACTGGGTCCCAGCAGTGACAGGAGACGACTGAGACAGAAGCCAGTCCCTTAGGTAAGCTCTCCTGCTCCCACCCCATGAAAACCCAGAATGTTGAAGATACAATCCACTCCTCTCTTTCCCTCTCCAGGGAAAGTCCAGGAACTGGGAGTTCCCAACCATGATACTATACCAGTGGGAGGGATGGGGGTGAGAGGGCACCACACATTTTCCTGTTGGCTTCATTGTGGCTGATTTTATGCCACCTGGGGTGCAGGAGCTTCTTAACTGTTTTCTGGATTTCTCACAAAGGATGTTGATCTGTGCTTATTTCTGAATCAGTATCTCTGTGGGAGGAAGGAGAGTCTAGGGCTTCCTATTCCACCATCTTGCTAACCTGCCAGGACATTACTTTATGTTTTTGCCAATCTCTTTAATGTCTGCCGTAGCAGAAGATAGCTAGATTCATATATCTGCACCTATAATCAATCCCTTACGTTGGTGTGGTGGGAGTATGTGAGGGAAACTAACTTCATACAAATATGTGGCTGGAAAAAGAAGGATTGTGTTTGTAGCAAAATCAGATAATTTTAGATTTCTTAAATTCTTATACCCTAACTCAACAGTTAATAGTTCTTAAAGATTACTGACAATGTGGGATCTGAAATTATAGGACATTTTGTACTGTGTGACATTCTACCTTGAAAGAGCCTTCTACTGGTACATCATTTCATAGCCTCATGCATTGGTCATTTGGAAAATATTGTTTCATTGAGTTAAGCAGATCTTCTAAATAAATGGTGGCTCATGATTATACAATATCAATAAAATTATTTTATCGATCTGATCACCATTTACATTGGAAATGTCTTATGTTACCAAATACTAGTTTTCCAAAATCCCAATTCTCACTTGGTTGCTTTAACTTGATCAGTAGTAACGGTTGATAATCAACATACTGTCAGCTGTTTTCCCTGAAATGACAAATATACCTCATTCTTTTTTGACAAGGTATCTACCAAATATCGTAGTTTGAAAACCTTTTTCTTTCCATCAGCCACTCTGTCAAGTAAAAATAGTGTCCCACGAAAAAGTAGCTAGTTCAGTTTGTAACTCAAAACAACTGCACAAGAACTTTTTTTTTAAACTAAAACAGTTGACAATTTTATCTTCACATTTCACACAACAAATGAAAATTGCTTTTGTTTTGTTTTGTTTTGTTTTTGTTTTTGTCCCACTACTTCCCTACAAAACCTATTCTCTGTTTGATAGGAAGGGGGACAAATTTTCCTTGTCATGCTGTTAGAAAACATCCAGAGTCACAGCACCATGATCTCCTGGTAAAGAACAAGTAATGTAAACTGAATATAAAGAGGGCCCCCTCTCTTCTTATCTGTCTGGTCAAGTCATTCCTGGCTGAGTGGGCACCATCATGGGACGGGCGGGAGGTCTCATCATGGGGGTGCCGAGGCATCATTGGCACATGGCCTCCCACAAGAGGCCTCATTCCAGAAGCAGGTCCCACTGGCATCATCCCAGGAGGAGGAGGGCCCATTGTTGGCATCATGGGAGGGCCCCCATAATGGGTGCTAGCATCATACCAGGGCAAGGAGGACCCGCAAGATGTGGGAGGTGGGATCGTGGCCCCTCCAGGAGGAGAAGCAGAGAATAGAGTAGGAGGCATCTTTTCATGTTGAAATGCCATGCTTGTTTTGTCAGTCAAGCTCTGAGCCTGCTCTTCTATCCGTTTCTGATAATAGTCTTTTACATTCTTTGTGTTTCCTACCGCTTTACTGTGTCTTTCTCACAGACGGAGAGTCATGAGTAAGGTATGTGTTATAGTAAAACTTAGGCGTGTTGCTCTACAGGCACTGGCCACTCCGTCCCTGCACAAGTATTTTTAAGGCAATAATTGACACTTCGGTATACATCAGAAGAGTTGCGTATGCGTGTGTGTGTGTGTGTGTGTGTGTGTGTGTACTTCTCATTTCATTACATAGAATATTTTAAAGATGCGTGCTCAGGAGTTGATATTTGATAAAATTAACGATTTTTACTACTACATCAAGGACATCCCTAAATGGAAATGTCCCCCAGCGAAAGGACATAGCAGTGAAGAATATTATTAATATTAATACAAATGAATTTTACTGCCTTGATTTGCAGCGACCAGTTTTATCAGACATTGCTTTTACAGTATCAATGCAAACCTCATAGAATCTCTAAAAGGTTCTCGCAGACCACACTTTGAGAGCTGCTCGTTTGAGCTACTATAACAAATATACCCAAGATTACAGGGGAACAAACAAGACAAAAGGGTATTCATTCTTCTAACTGTTTAGAGCAATGGTTTTCATCGAGGGGCAAACTTGACCCAAGTATTGACAACATCTGGGGAAATTTTTGGTTGCCACAACTAGGGAAAAGGGGAGTCACTGGTATGCAGGAACTCAACTAAACTTTCTGTAGTGCCTGGAATACTGTCTCATAACAAATTATTATTCAGCTCAAAGACAGTAGTTCCAAAGTCCAGCAACTCTGGTCTAAAGAGAGGAGGGCAGGCCTGGAAGATAGTTATATGCTCTACAAGGTTATATAAGGGCAAAGGTTTCTTCTATCTAATGGTTCTGTTATTCCCCAAGGAGTTTTCCTCATTACCAATCAGACCTGGCTGACCGGAACAACATCTGCTTTCTGCAAGGGGCAAAGATAAGAAGCTGAGGACAAGCAATTGGCTCTTAAGAAAATGATGGGAAAATTGCCCACATTCTTACAATGCCATTGGCAAGGACTTGGCCAAATGGCCAGGCTGAGACTGTCATGGAGGAGAGGTTTCCACTTAAAAGGGAGGTGCAGAGGGGCGCCTGGGTGGCGCAGTCGGTTAAGCGTCCGACTTCAGCCAGGTCACGATCTCGCGGTCCGGGAGTTCGAGCCCCGCGTCAGGCTCTGGGCTGATGGCTCGGAGCCTGGAGCCTGTTTCCGATTCTGTGTCTCCCTCTCTCTCTGCCCCTCCCCCGTTCATGCTCTGTCTCTCTCTGCCCCAAAAATAAATAAAAACGTTGAAAAAAAATTTAAAAAAAAAATAAAAGGGAGGTGCAGAGACTGGTTGCTGGGGAAAATTAGCAATAGCCATCATGATAGGGAAATGCTTTAAAACATTTGAAAGGATTCTAAGAGAATCCAGTGGCCTTAATCACAGAACAATTTAAAGTTCCTGTGTATATATAATAGGAATGGATTTTTAACATATAGAAAACTGAACATAATCCTTGCAGTGTTTTGTAAACATTGAATTTATGAAAATATATTTTGTCATTCTCTTCTGGAGTCAAATTCATTCGTTGGGGACCTAATCAATTGACTTGCCCATAGGAAGAATGTGTTCTTTGGGAGGTCACCAGCTCCAACCAAATGTAAATAAACTGATATCTGACTTGTTTATGGAACTTATCTTCGGGCTTCATTAAAACCCTGCGTTTCTAACTAGAGAAAGGAAAGGGAGACATTGACTTACTGTCAAAACCAACAAGGTCTGGATGAAGGCCCCTTGAAAGTCTCATTCCTGTGAGCTGGTAAACATTTATAGCTAATTTGAAATGAGATGCTTAATTACATAATTTCATTCCAATTAAGCTGCTAATTAATTGACAGGGCATCTTTGAGTGCTTTACACAGTACAAGTAAAAGGCAGCAGCGTCTTGAGCCTATTACCTGTGACCCTTTGGGAGAGATCAGTAAATAACTATTTAAGAGGTTGGAAACAGAGTTTGTTAAAAATGAAAATAAGAGCCCAGCCCAGGGAGATCCAGGCCCAAGACCACCTCTGGCTTAGGGTCTTTCAGCTCTCTCCCATCAGACCTCCCCACTTTTTTTTTGAGAGAGAGAGAGAGAGAGAGTAATGAAAAGAAAAAAAAAAAAACACCTCTAAATAAGTATTTATTCTGTGCCCAGCCTTGTGCTAGGAAGTTATACAAGTGATATAAGACATTAAAACGTCCGTCCACTTGCTGTTTTAAGAAATAGGTTGTTTGGGAAGGAGGTAATTAGCTTTACCTTTCTTAACCTCTAATTTACCTTTTCTCTTTCCTGTCTTTCTGCTTCAGCCTCCTAAAACCTCGTCCTGCAGACAGATCAGCCATGTCCAGTTCATCTCTGCAGCTGGAATTAAGTGTTTTAACAGAAAAAAGAGAATTCTAGATTGAAATCAGTTTTTTGAAATAAAAGGCATTATTTTACCACTTGCATTCTCCAGCCTTTTGGACTGGAAAGCTATAATGTAGGAATAAACATGTATTCTTACCCATAGCCATGATATACTTGTTCCTTCACTTGCCTGCACTGACGAAGATATTACTGGAATGTGTCTTTTTCATCAGTTAATACAGAAGCAGAAACCTGTGGGGCAGGCATGGTGGCTGTCTAGCTGCTAAATGTTAGTGTTGGCTCAAGGATCTTTCAGAATCATTTCAGCAGATGCTCAAAGGCTGCGTTATCACATCTTTCCATCTTATAATTGGTTTTATTTTAATAAAGAGTAAAATCAGGTCAAGTGCAGATTTGTCTCCCAACCCAAAGAGTTTCATATGCTTTTCACTCTGTATTTTCACCCAATCTGTAACTGGCAGCATGTCTTTATTTTTTAAGTATTTGAAAAGGTGAATTTCTTCTCAGATACATCAGTTCCTCTGCATATCTTTAGTTCCCTGTCACTGGATAGCAGCAGCAATTTCGTCACATCGTGTCTAAATGTCTATGTGGGCATGAAATTGTTAGGAATCACCTTAGTGAATAACTGACTCAAGAATTCATTGCTTCAAAACAAGATAATTTCTTTAGCAGAAGCATACAGGACCCCAAAGAGATGTAACTCACACACTTATTAAAGACAGATAGTATCTCACTCCTCTCTCCCTCCTGTCCCCACAAACCTCCTTTAAATCCTCACCAATAAAGAGGCACGCAGTGGGAACCAGACAAGAAGCATCTTTGCTGTCCTTATCTAAGTGATGGTTAACCTCTCCTTCAGTCATAACTAGTGCTGGAATCATCTTGAAAAGCTCTTTCCCATGGGAAGTGAGGCGGCCATGAGCGTCCTGGCATTATATTTCCAGTCCTGGCCACTGAACATCCTGGCATTATATTTCTAGTCCTGGCCACTGACAAGGAAGTTAGGCTGTGATACTGAGGTCCACTTCCCCTGGTGCCTCAGAATTTTAACCTGAACCCAACAAACCTGCATGGTGTGTGCTCACATGTTTATTATATATCGCAAGTGGAGTGCAGAGTGGACATGTGGGCATGTGATAAGCAGATATCAGGTTGTGGTCATAATTAAACCCTTTCAACTGTATGGGTACTGAAAGGAATACTTAATCAGAAATCAGAGGGGTGACCCATATTTGGATAAACAATTATGGGCTCATGCAATCATATTATACATATTATCTATCTATCTATACCTATTACAGACTTTCTGGACATTCAAGTCCCTCTTCCAGGAAACTCCAAGACTTTGGAACACTGGACTTCTGGCCTCGTGAACCTGTTGTTTCTTCACATGGTGGACTCCTTTGTAACATGGGCAATCCCAGTGATGAGGACATATGAGGAAAAGAGTAACCATTCTGTCAAGCCCTGGTTTGTCCTGATCTTCAGATCATCATAAAGATTTTTCCTGATCTTATTTCCATTAGATCAGAACCCAGCCTAGACTCTCATCCAACAAGTAGACTCAGAGACCTTTTGGTAGGTGCTTACTGTAATTCAGTTTCTTTTTTTAATGTTTATTAATATATTTTGAGAGAGAGAGAGCACGCGTGTGTCCGTACATGTTCATGTGAGTGCAAGAGGAGCAGAGAAAGAGGGAGAGAGAGAATCCCAAGCAGGCTCCATGCTGTCAGTGCAGAGTTTAATGTGGGGCTCGATCTCAGGAACCCTGAGATCATGACCTGACCCAATATCAAGAGTCGTATGCTTAGCTAAGCCACCCACGTGCTCCCAGTTTATTTTCATAGATTTAATTTTACTTCTCAATGAATAATATAAATTAACAAATAAAAACAAATTCAGAATGTGGATTTTTTTTAGATCCCAGGTGTTAAGAATTCCTTGGTGTGCCTATGATGGACCTATAAACCATATATGAACTTTCATGTTACCAAGGTGATCAGTAGAGATAGTGAAATGAACAAAAAATTGGCTTAACATTCTTAGGTTCTTATTTGCTCTCTTCTTGAGGTGAAACACTTTTAAATTTTTTTTTTTCAACGTTTATTTATTTTTGGGACAGAGAGAGACAGAGCATGAACGGGGGAAGGGCAGAGAGAGAGGGAGACACAGAATCGGAAACAGGCTCCAGGCTCTGAGCCATCAGCCCAGAGCCCGACGCGGGGCTCGAACTCCCGGACCGCGAGATCGTGACCTGGCTGAAGTCGGACGCTTAACCGACTGTGCCACCCAGGCGCCCCGAGGTGAAACACTTTTAATTGGCTTCTTATGTGCCATTGAGGCATTCTCACCTCTGGATGCTTACATCATGGATATGGAAACTTTATTTATGGTATTTATTAATTTTTAATGGTTATTTTAAATTTCTTGAAACACATTTCAAGATACTTCCAAAATTCATGTTTTGCTATTAATCATCTATGTCCTGAAACTCTATTGCTAAATGAAATTTCTTAGTATTTGTTTGAGGACAGAGGAGTTAGATTTAGAGTAGGAAGGATAAAACCCAGGATTCTTTATCATCCTTTTCAAACTAGGAACTGTGGTGCTGGATTTTTCTATGGGCTAGAGGGAGGCCTGTTTCCTTGCTGGTTCTCTTACATGCTTGATAGCATTATTATTGAGGTTTACTGGATCCCTGTGGAAGCCCATTGTGAAGGTGGCTGAGTGAGTGTTTTAACTCTAGCACATGCCCCAGTTTATTAAAAGGATCATATTCTGTCATTGGCTCCCCTTTACTTAGATGGCATTCCTGAATGTACATTTTCAGAAATTATTTCGAAGATTGAACATCATAAAAAAAGCTATTTTAGGATATTATGTTCGATTTCCAAAAGCAGTGGAATAATCAAGTGAACTAGTTATTTCCATAATGAAATGGCAAATTTTGGAAATGACTAAATTTTACATAAATATAATAGTTTTGAATGGCCTTGTTCATGGGAAAATAAGAAATTATCTCAAAATGCTAATTAGTGTTGAGACTTCCTCTGACCTTTTATAATTTGTCTTTGTCTACGGTTTCTTTAATAAATGTGTGTATTTTATTTTATTTTTAAAAATTCAACTAAGACTATTCCCAAAGGGGGAAGCAATGTAGCATGCATTTCAGAGCAAGTGCTTTGGAATGCATGCCATTGCAGGCTGGGTTCCCCCAGACAAAACCCCTTTGCCCAATAAGGCGGTGGGGGGGGGGTGGGTAAGAATACCTACCTCATGATGTTGCTGAGAGGGTCGCATTCAAACATACTCAGAGACCTTAGTACTTTTGTCTCTAAAATAATATTAAGTATCACTTTCATATTATCATTAATAAATGTATTGCTTTCCAAGATGAAGAATTAAAAAAACCCCAAATTTGGAACATCCGCGTAAGATTAATAGAAAACATTTTTACTATTACGGTTATAACCACCAGTTTTTATCTAAAATAGGTGATTAACGCTCTTTCTTTTAAACATTTGGTGAAACTTAAGGTATTTTCCTGTATGCAAAGTTGATAATAGTTTTATTTTCTTTTTTAATCATCCAAAGTAGCCAAATTTCTTTGGAATACAGATAAAGAGATATTATTCTTGCTCCCATATGTGTACAGATATCACTTATTCATTTTTTCCCTGAAATTAAAGAAATGGAAAGTTGGGAGTCACTGGTTTCACTCTTCATTGACAAGTTTTCCACTTACTGTGTAGGACCTTGAACAAATCCTACCTCTCTGTGCTGCTGGACCAGTAAGGGAGCTTTCAGTTGCTAAGTAGATTAAAAAACCCTGCAAATGCCTTCAACAATAGCACATCAGATGCAGAATAGGTCCAGAGTTGCTCTATTCAGTGGCTCACCAACAGTATCTAAGATCTCTCCAACCATCTGTCCTGCCATCCTCAGTATCTCAGCTTTGTTCTTGTTTCCCCATCATGCACACATGTTGGCCCTACAGGACCAGGCATTACACACAGATATGACAAACTCTCATAGAGGGACAATGAAAATGTCATTTCTGTTGTATCCTTCATAACACTGAGAAACTCTTTCCCACGAATCCTCACCCCCAGGATTTCCCAGACATGACATTGGTTATAAGTGGGTCACTTGTCACCCCAGCCAGTGACTGGCAAGTGTAGTGCCATTGCTGTAGTTGGCTAAAGCAGAATGAGACCCTCTGATTGGTTAGACTGATCTGGATTTGCCTCTGAACTAGAGACAGTGGGCTCTTCCCTAAAGGTTGGATATATGGATAAAATTTTGTTCAAGAGTAAATGGACTTAGGTAACAGTGCACAGTATCTACTAAAGCCTTGGGAAATACCAATTCTATCCAAGTCACAGTAATTTTTTTTATTTGAATTAATGAAATAATGGCAGTACTTATAACAGGCCCATGGCTCTCAAATAAACAACAACGCTTTGGGGATGAGTTTAAGGCTTAGCCAATTATGTTTAAGTATAACCCTAGGCTCTCCTTCACCTGTGTTCCCACTGTTCAGCTAGGGCTCATAGGGCTCATCACTCACTCATTGCCATAGCTCTTACATTGTTGTCTACACTGATGTCCATGATAATCACATTCCAACTCCATGTGATGGTGAAAGGCACAAACTACATGACTTCTAATCCCCTTCCTTCTTTAAATTCTTTAAAATTTCCAGGAGCCATTAATGAGGTAGGGAAAAACACACTATCAAATATCTACACCAGCAAGATTCATTTGATGAAGAGACTCCACAAAAGGCAAGTTTATTCATGTTGTAAAACTACCATGGCTTCCTTCTTCCTGCACATGTACAAGGAGAACTCAAAAGGCTTCTGGGTTAGCGTGAATGCTTTCTTACCAAACACTCTTTTCCCCCCTTGTTCTGGCCAGTCTGGGGGAAATATGTTATGCAAATGTGATCCACCAAGAAGGATTGATTTGTTGAGGCCTCCACCAGTACCTATTTTCTGAGGCCCTAGGATTTGTTTCCTGGCTGCCTCTGGTCCTGTGGTTGAGGCTTATTGGCAATTCAGTCCTAACACAAGAGCACTTTCCCTTTTTTTTTCTTGGGCTTGATTTCCCATTGCATTTATCTGCTTCCGTCAATGCAAAATACTGAAAGGTTCAAATTGATTTTCCTTCTCGAAACATGAAAGGTCTGTTTTTCAAACTTCAGTATTTCCTAAGGAAATATCTCTGATCAATATGTGCAAGAATTAAAGAGAAACTCCAAACCCCCCCTTCTGATTGTCAGTAACTCAAAGCAACCTGTTTACCCACTTGGATCCTTCCCAGCAGAAAACGTTAACAATTGTAATTATCACCATTATGCAGTATGTTCAATTGTACAATCAATATAATTGCCAAATGGAAATTATACAATAAATATAATTGCTGCTTTACTCCTGTGCAGTATTTCACTGGCACTTCACATTTATTTTGTCCTTTAATTAGTAACAGGTGTAATTACAGGACTGTGTTCAGAGCTGAAGCTGAGTAATTGGCATGAGTGGGCACAGGGTTTGGCTATTGAGAGGGGGCCCGCATGACTCATTCTCTGCTGGGATTGCCTGAGGACACCACACGGCCCACTGAGCAGCCCAAAGTCATGCTGACCTGTGGACGCTTTTGGTATAAACTCTAGGTCAAGGATGCCCTGCAGCCCCTGAGACACGCTATTTTGCCACCCTTCTCTCTTGACTTCCAGCACCCCGTTGTACCTATTCTTTGTCTATCTAGATGAATGTATTCATTCATTCATTCAACAAGTATTTATTGAACACTGATTATGTGTCAGGTACTATTCTATGTGTAGGAGATATTCAGGCAAGAGAGCGGCACAAAGCTTACAATCTAGTGGATAAAAGCAGGGACTACACACACACACACACACACACACACACAAAACAAACCAAGAGATAAGAAATTTATAGTGATAAGGGCTAGGAAGATAGACTACTGTAACATAAGAATGTGTTTTGACTAGGTGGTCTTTCCCAGACATGACATTTGACTTGAGGTGTTAATGATGAGGCAGGATGTTTGGGCAGAGGTTGTGGCAACTGCAGAGACTCTCAAGAGGAACAAGCTTAGGAGAAGGTCCATAGTGTTCAGGGGGTGAGGAGGAAAGAGAAAAAAAGAGAGACAGAGACAGAGAAAATGTGAAGTGTACTGGAAGAAATCGATAGAAATGGTTTAAATCTTAGAGGGTCTTTAAATCATAATAAAGGATTTGATCTTCTAAGTGCAATGGGAATCTGGTGGAGAGTTGGTTGCAGTGTACTGGCACCCCTTGATTTACATCTACCATTCTACCTGCTGTTTAATAAGATACATTATAGAGGAGTAAGCATTGAAGGAGAGCAGATGGAGGAAACACCAGGTAGGAGTTGCTGGTTGCTCAGGCAAGAATGGTACCGCTGGAGGTGGAAAGACTATAGTGATTAAAAATATATGTCTTTTGAAAGGTAGAGTTGCCGTTGCCTGCTGATGGAGTTGGTGTGAATGATGAGACAAAAGACTGAAATCCTGAATGGCTCTAGGCTTTTGGCTTGGAACTAACTGAGACGGGGAAGTCTGGGGGAAACAAACACACCAGTTTTAAGAGTAGGACAACAAACGGGTTCCATTTAAAATGCCATTGGACATCCAGGTAGATAGTTGGATAAACACCCTGAAGGGAGTAGTCATTACTGTAGATCTAAATATGAAACTCAGTAGTATTGAGATGGAATTATTCATGGACCGGGATGCTGTAAACATCAGAGACAGAAGACAGAAGAGGTCCCAGGATTGAACTGTGAGCAGTTGCAACATTTAGAAGTTCCATAAATGAGGAAGAATAAGCCAAAAAAATTTCAGAAAGAGCTGCCAGTGAGGTACAAGGAAAACCAGGCAACTCTGATGCTACTCCATCCAAGAGAGGATAAGAATAGAGGGCTTAACTATGTGAGATACTGCTAACATGCTAAGATGAAAGCAAAAACGTGGTCTTTGGATTTGGCAATGTGGAGGCTGCCATTGACCTTGCCAGAACAATTTTAGTGGAATGACTAGGATGCAAGAATATGTGTGGGTTGAAGATAAAATGTGAGCTGAGGAAATGCAGCCAGCGTGCACACATGACTTTTGGGGAGTGCTATGACAAAGAGCAAGAAACCCAGCTGTAGGTGGAGGGGCCCCAGGGTCAAAGAAAGGCTGCTGGATATTTTTATATGTGGAAAAGGATGCAGAATGAGAAATGGATGCTACAAGGTGGGAGGTAAATTTCTATGTGAACAAAGTCCTTGAGTAGATGAGACATGAAATCCAGAATCTAAGTGAAGGGACTGCCTCCAACAGGAACAGAGGCTTGTGTTCCTTGTGATAAGAGGGAAAGCGAGAGTGTGGGCACAGATTCAGGAAGGTCAGTCCATGTGGTAGTGGGAGGACTGTCGCTGCCTCCCAGGAGTTCGTGATCTGAAGGAGAGAGACACATCGTGCACATCTCCCTGCATGAGTCAGAGAGAGGTCTGAATGCAGAGAAGTGAGTGCTGTGGGAGGGCAGCGGTGGGAGGAATTATCCTGTAAAGTTTGATAGAGGAGGTAGTGTTTGGCTTGACTCTTTAATAATACATGTAATTATATACTGTTATTTGACTAAGATACCAACAAATTTTAGGGCACTCTCTCTAGAAGACCCCCTGGTTAAGAGTTCTTTTATCAAGGAAGACCCAGGTTGATCTCTCATTCCCAGTGATACGATCACTAAGATCCTGAGACACTGCAGCCCCTCTCAGGTATCACCGCCTTCTCAGGTGCCCTGTTTTCTTTTGAAAACTTCTTCTCTCCTCAGTCTTTGGCCAAGTTTTAATTATCTTTCAACGCCAAGTTGAAGTGCTACTTCTTCCAGAAAGCCTTCCCAATTCATCGCCAGTCCCCTTATCAATTTAGGTCAGTTTCCTTCCTGTATGTAGGTGGGGCAGGGAGAAGGATTCCCATCTTGTGGATGTGTCAGGATGGGTGTGGTCCAATCCACGTGGTTGAAAGAGAGGGGCCCATGTAGGAACCACTCCAGAGCTCAGGTGAGAGAGAGCTTAGAGCTCCAGAGGGCTCAGTTGAAGGCTGCCAGAAAGGGACAGTGTTTGCAATCTTGGAAAAAAAGTTCTGTTTGTGTTTCCGTGTACAGGTGCAGTAGAGTCTAGCCGTGTACTTGACTTTGGTGAAAGACCATATTTCTGCTTATGATCAAATAAAAAGACAATTAAGCATCATCAGGAAAACCCTCAGTTTAGAGGTCAAAACCCACTTGATGGCCAAGTACAGCTCATTTTGGGTTGGACTCAAGGACTATCAGCACCACCTCCACAGCACAGGGATGGAGCTTTGTTATGAGTGTGGTCTCTGTTAGGAGTATGTACAGGGCAGCACATTTGTCCTCATTATATCTTGAAAATAGAGCCTTAAACCACTGAGAAAGGCTATAGCTCTTTACCTGAATATGGCGGCAGGATAATGCTTCCTCCTTGACTCTCCACGAGATGCACATGTCTTAATCCTCAGAACCTATGAATATGTCATGTTGCATAGCAAGAGGTAATGAGGTAATTAAAGTTGCTTGGTAATCCCTTGATACTGAATGGAGACATTTTCCTTGATTTTGCCTGGGACCATTGCAGTCACAAAGGTCCTTCGAACTGGAAGAGGGAAGCAAGAAAGTCTATGTCAGAGGGATACAACCTGAAAAGGACTTGACCAGCTGTTGTTGGCTTTGAAGATGGAAAGCAGCCATAACTAAGGAATGCAGGCTGCCTCTAGAAACTGAAAAAAGCAAGAAAAGGGATATGACCCTAGAGCCTCCAGAAGGGACACAGTTCTGCCGACACCTTGATTTTGGTTCAATGAGACCTGCCATGGATTTGTGACTTGCAGGATTATTAAGATAATAAATCTATGTGTTTTAAACCAGGTTTATGGTGACTTGTTATAGCAGCAATTGGAAATTAAGGCACACTGTGGTAAGCCTCTATGCCTGAATCTGAAAATGCATGGAAAACCCATGTAGAGTACCAGAGTATAAGTAGGTGACAAGGTGAAAAACCCAGGAGTCATATAGAAAATGTTTTGCATTATTATAATAGCACCCTTCCAAGTAAGCCAGTACTGAACACTTAGCAGTTTTAAAACATAAGGCCCCAGAGATGGTTTCCTCGGCTTGACAATGGGGATAGTAACAAATTCATATGTTGTGAAGGAGATGGGAATAAGATGATGTATTCAAAGCGATTTGGTGAACTCTCATTTTCCCCTCAAATCTCTGGGAGAATTTTGACCAACTTATGTAGTATTAGAATGCATACTGGCCCGAGAGACAGAAGACCTGGGTTCATGTCTCAGCTTCACCCTCTGTGAACTTCCGCAACCCATTTAGCCTTTTTGGAGGCTTGGTTATGTCATTGGTAAAATACAGATATTACGGCCTATTCATCTATGCTAAAAGATAATGATAAAAGCAGGTGTACTTTGTACATCATGAAACACTGCGCATGCAAAGAATTATCATTATTAGTAACAAATGTCACTGTGCCTTGGCCTTATTCTTGGTCGACATATGGTCAGATTCCTTCTGACCATTTAGAAGATCAAATGTTACTCTTTTCTAAATGAGCTACAGTGAGTGGGTGATAAGAGGGTGAAGAGCAGGTATGAATTTATCCATAGAATCAGAGGTCCTTTCTCCAGCCACTGGGTCCAGAAATCATTCCCTCTCTGGACTGAGTTGTCCAGGTTTTAAGACAACCCCAGCAGTTTTTAGTAGAAAGGTTCTTGAGAATCATTCTTCTGTATTTTGATTGATTTCTGGACAAGTTCATTCAGCTCTGTGACTCAGGGTTCCAAACCCAATTCCCTGAGCTGTACAGTAAATAGAAATAGACGTCAAAAGTTCCTGGGTGTCGGGGCGCCTGGGTGGCGCAGTCGGTTAAGCGTCCGACTTCAGCCAGGTCACGATCTCGCGGTCCGTGAGTTCGAGCCCCGCGTCGGGCTCTGGGCTGATGGCTCAGAGCCTGGAGCCTGTTTCCGATTCTGTGTCTCCCTCTCTCTCTGCCCCTCCCCCATTCATGCTCTGTCTCTCGCTGTCCCAAAAATAAATAAACGTTGAAAAAAAAAATTTAAAAAAAAAAAAAAAGTTCCTGGGTGTCAAAGAACGCATCTTACGCTAATGTAAGGAAATTCTGTCCATCTTGAAAGGGGGCCGTGAATCCAGAAGTAAAGATGGCAGTGGCCTACTTGACTTCACCAAACTTCAGGGAGGCAGAAACAATTTTGCCTTCACAATTTTGCACAGCAGCGATCACATAGTAAATGCTCAGTGAATGAGTGAATGTGTCTTTTTCTATTATATAAAGGAAATCTGCCCTTTTAAAAAAAAATATATGGGTCTTCTTCTTTTCAAGGAACTTGGTGAGTTCAGTGAGTCAACTTGGCTCTTTGAGTTTTCTTTTCTGTGATAAGAAGGCTCCAGAGTGCTTTCTGTGTGGAACTATGTGCCAGGCACACAGCCCTCCTACACAAGACCAAAAATTATTCTGCAAAGAAGGAAAATATGTAAAATTTGGTTTTATATATAAAGTGCTGGGAATAGTATACGGAACACAGTACCATGTATTTGCTGTTTTTATTATTCTCTATGATCTTGTGTGGGCTTATTCAAGTTCTGATTGATAATTTTACTATAAAGCCATGTTCTGAATACGTTCTTTTTTCCCCCAAAAAGCCATGTTCTTTTTTCCCCCAAAAGGTTATGCCATGCTTATAATCAGAAGGAAAGTATATTATCCTAGATAAACAACACTGGATCCAAAAGGCTCAGGAAGGACCATTAATATTCATCTAAGATAATACTAGAAAAAGAAAAGTTGTTCTAGAACTTAATTCCTGATAATTTGAGAAGCAAAAAGATGCTCTTGAGATCTTTAGAGTGTTCATGTTTTCCTTTTTAGAAAAAAAAGTCTCTAATTCTTTACTCCTCAAATGTGCAATTATTATGAGCAAAGCAGAAGTAATAACTAAACTGTTCATTGATATAACCATTTTGTTTAAATTGCTCTTGAAATCTTAAAAGTATTATTCATAATATTAAAGTGATGTAGTCTGATCAAAAGAGAGGACATTTAATTAAAAATATGTAAAGCATCTAGAGTTGAAAATCAATGAATATTTTGTACACAGTAACTGATGTTACCTTATGAAAATAAAATCTTACCTACTTGTTCCATTAAAAACCTCTGCTTCTAATCACTTAGCTATCACTAGGCTATCACTTCACTCTCACTTCATATTCATTGAAAATATGGGACAGGAAATCCTGAAAACATTAGCTGAAGAAACACACAGCTTATCTGGCTACTTTCATGATTTTTCAGATGCAATATGGAAGAAAAAGATATATAAAAGCTATTTCCCAGGGGTTGCAGATCAAACAAAGGGCAGATTTTTATCTTTCCAATAGTTCCTAGGGGGAAAAACAAAATAAAAGATGGTTTAGAAAAAGAGAATAACATTTGTATTTCTTGGATCTCTTATGAGTAAGAAAGTAGAGAAATTCTTGACAGATAGGTAACAATACCACATGTGCTATTAATACTGGGATGTATTTCCAATGTGCAGTTCAGATAAGCAGAGGAGATTTTAAAACCTCAAACTTCTTATACCATCATTCCTTATCACCTACATTATTTGGGGAAAGGCCATATTTCTATCTGAGGTTAAAAATAAAGTGTTGGTTCATTCATTTGTTTGCTAGTTCATTCATTTACTCTTCCTTCTAGTTCGAGTTTCAGAATATTAGTGGGGTATAAGAGTCTTTTCCTAACTGTAATACACTTCACATAACTTAAGAAAGGATAAATAAGGGTATATACTAATTATATAACTAGTCTATTAATTTGTTCATATTTTCTTTAAAGTCTAGTATGTCGTACAATGCCAAGCTTCTCAAGCCTAAACCAAAACCATGAAACAGATTTGCAGGACCTTCTGGAATCTTCTCTCTAATTCTAGGATGTTGGTTGTAGCTGTGCTTAGTTCTCCACATTTGGACATGTTCTGGGACCTGATTCACTGAATATAGTTGATAGTCTAAATACGTAGGTTGGGAAATGCTTTCATATGAACATTTAAATGAATAGATAAACCAGTCTATCTTTTAATACACCAATTTGTTTATGTAAATGTATATTTGAGACCCTTAAAACCACTTTTCTTACATAGAAGTTACTTTTAGGTATTTTACGTAAAACCTGATTTTCTCATCTATTGCGCTTGTGTTAATGTGTACTTGTTCAGACAACAAAGACAGTGATTTCTTACCTGGCAGGGTGAGGTCTGTCATGTAATATTAGGACCACTGCATATAAAAACAGGATTGAGATGGGGGTCAAGGAAGCAATCTGTATCTGCTGCCCATAACATTACAAGCTTTGCTGTATTAATCTAGTTTCCAAAACATTCCTCCTTTCCCTTCCCTTCCCTTCCCTTCCCTTCCCTTCCCTTCCCTTCCCTTCCCTTCCCTTCCCTTCCCTTCCCTTCCCTTCCCTTCCCCTTTTCCTTCCTTCCTTCCTTCCTTCCTTCCTTCCTTCCTTCCTTCCTTCCTTCCTCTTTTTTTCAAAAAGTTTAAAGACAAGTGCCAAGAATCTTGGTTATTGAATATGTATGTCTGCATGTGTATGTGGAGATAGAAGACAGAAAAGAGCATACTCCTGTCATGGCATTTATGAAATTAATTGCGGTGTTTGGTTTATTCCCTAAGCCTTAGTTTCCTTGTCTGCAAAATGGGGCTAGAAAGTTGAAAAGGCGAGGGGTGCCTGGGTGGCTCAGTTAGTTAAGTGTCTGACACTTGGCTCAGGTCATAATCTCACGTTTCGTTGGTTTGAGCCCCATGTTGGGCTTTGCACTGACAGTGTGGAGCCTGCTTGGGATTCTCTCTCTTCCTCTCTCTTTGTCCTTCCTCTGCTCATGCTGTCTCACTCTCTCTCAAAATAAATAAATAAACTTAAAAAATAAAAAAAGAAAGTGAAAAAGGGAAGTGCATGGATATGTCCCCAGAAGCTCCAGAGGGACGCACAGTTCTGCTGACACCTCAATTTCCTTGTTTTCAAAAATGTCAGGAACTCATGTAGGTGCAGGACCTATCATAGGGAACACAGTAGGTTACAGAAATGATGACATTGCGCATTCTTAGCTCTGTGCTTCTACGATTCATCCTGTATGAATACAGTTGGCGCTGGTGTTGTGGTTGGTGGTGTTGGTGGCACATCATTTATAGCAGCTGCAGCAGCAGCAGCTCAGGAACACTGGCCCTCATACCAGAGGGGGTATTTCTTGACACACTGATATTCACTTCTAATTCCCTGTGCCCACCCAGTACCCAGCACTGAGCAGCTATTCACATACTTGTTAGAGGGAGCCATTGATTATATCTGTTCGTAGATAATTTTGTAATTAGCAAATGGAGAAGGGCAGAAAGAGGGCTAGGCCGAGGACCATGTGATGAGATTACTCAGCGTTCTGCTTATTTCTCGCAAGGAATGAAAGATTAGGGAAGTAGGAGGAGAGGAGTGGGGTGGATTTCTGACATTAGCTGTCAGATACTGCGTATCAACTGTGTGATCTAATTCTGTCTTTACAGCTGTCCTGTGAGGAAATGAGAATAGAGAAGCTAAATGACTTTTCCAGTGTCACACAACTAGTATAGCGATGGGTTTAAAAATGGACTTGGGCCTGTTGGTCTCCAAAGCCCTTTGTTTTTCCTTATCCCCTGAAGTAAAGCTGATAACTTCTTTTTTAAGTAAACTAACAGTCCGAATTTAGGGTTGAGAGCTTTAGGGAAAGGCCTTGCAATATCCAAAATAATAATAAAAAAAAAAGGATATCAATTTCATATTCAACTGAGCCAAGTTCAGTTTCAATTAAACAGTCTGAACTACAGGGCTGAGGTCCAGGGTGGACAGCTCGAGCTTGGCAAGATATGGTTACAGTTGTGGATGCTTGAGCCAGAATGGTTTGCAAAAGGACCTAGACTCCATGGTCAGAAGACCTAGCCTACTTTCCTAGAGGGAAGCAGTTTAACAAATAGGATTTTGATAGTACTTTAGCCAAAAGTTATTGGTGTCTTAATATTGTTCAAAATGATTTTGATTTCTCATAAGAAGTTAAATCATGAGTTATCTGAAATAATTTTTGTCATGAACTGTCCCTTTTTCTTTGTGGTGTTTGAATCAGCTCTCCAGGATTTCCAGGTGTATACTTGACATTGAAAAAAAATCTCAATAAAATGTACTTAAGGAGATCAACTAACTTCTTAAAGAATAGTGACTATTTTGAAGGCAGGCTTTGAAATATGGTTATTGAGAGAAAAACCTTCAATTAGGATTGAAAAAAGTTGGCTTTTTCAGCAGGGAACTGGTAAAGGAGGTGCTTTTAGAAGAGCAGTGTAAGAAGGAAACATTGACGGGGTGCCTGGGTGGCTCTGAAAGTTAAGCAGCTGACTCTTCATATTGGCTCAGGTCATGATCCCAAGGTGGTGGGATTGAGCCCCATGATCGGCTCTGCACTGAGCCTGTAGGCTGTTTAAGATGATCTCTCTCTCCCCCTCTCTCTCCCCACCCTTGGCACCTCTCCCCCACTTGTGTGTGTACTCTCTCTCTCTCTCTCTGTCTAAAATAAAAAGAAAAGAAAAGAAAAGAAAAGAGAAAAGAAAAGAAGGAAACATAAACATAATCACCTAGCATACCTTTGAAAGGAAACTATTATGAGAGGGTAACTATAGAACCACTCTCAGCAGGTTTTTCTGAGATATGTATTGTGTCTTTTCTTAAAGAGATCCAAAGTATATTAAACTTCATATAAATTCAACATTAATTCATTTATTCACCCAGTGTCTAGTATATAAGAAATTATATTCAGATTTGCTAAGGATTTAGAGAATAGCAAGATATAAGTCATATTCCATAAGAACATAAAGCTTACAGACAAAGATAATTAATATACACTCATTAATATAGCAGTAAAGGAAGGGGAAAAAGGTGAATGAAGACATATTTTTGAAGACTTAGTATGCTACCTAACAGGTATGTAAAGTTTTTTCATTTTATTTTTTAATTTTTATTTCTTTATTTATTTTGAGAGAGAGAGAAAGGGAAAGAGAGAGCCAGCACATGCATGCACAGCCTGAGTGGGGGAGGGGCAGAGAGCGAGGAACACAGAGAACCCCAAGCAGGTTCTTTACTGACAGCACAGAGCCCAATGCAGGGCTGTAACTTATGAACCAAGAGATCATGACGTGAACCAAAATCAAGAGTTGGAGGCTGAACTAACTGAGCCACCCAGGCGCTCCTGTATGACTTCGTTTATATGAAATATCTACTCTGATTTGCACATACTGAACCAGCCCTGCAGCCCAGAAATAAATCCCATTTGATCATGATGAATGATTCTTTTAATGTACTGTACTGTTAGATTCCATTTGCTACCATTTTGTTGAGAATTTTTGCATCTGTGTTCATCAGGGATATTGGCCCGTAGGCTTCTTTTTCAGTGGTGTCTTTATCGGGTTTTGGCATCAGGGTAATGCTGGCCTCATAGGATGAATTTGGAAGTTTTCCTTCTTTTCCTGTTTTTTTGAAACAGTTTGAGAATAGGTATTAATTCTTCTTTCAGTGGTTGATAGAATTTGCCTGTGAAACCATTTGGCTGTGGACCTTTGTTGGGATTTTTTTGATTACTGACTCAATTTCTTTGCTGGTTATACAGCTGTTCACATTTTCGTTTCTTCCTGTTTCAGTTTTAGTAGTGTGTATGTTTCTAGGAATTGATCCACTTGTCTAGGTTGTCCAATTTTGTTGGCATATAGTTGTTCATAAAATTCTCTTCTAATTGTTTATATTTATGTGGTGCTGGCTGTTATATCTCCTGTCTCATTTGTGATTGAGTTCTTTCTCTTTATTTTATTTTTTTTTTAATTTAAATTTAAGTTAGTTAACATACAGTTGAGTCTTAATTGTTTTCGTTTTAAAGAAGAAGACATGCAGGTTTAGATGATTTTTGTATTTTGCCCAAGTTCACAGTTATATCTGAGTATAAGACTCAGATTTAACTTATTCTCATTTCAAAACCAGTGTTGCATCCATTAAGCCACTTAAGTCACATAAGACAGTTATTCAGAGGAATTGAGGAAGAGTTAACATTTGATATGTACATTGGAGGTAGAGTTGTGACAAATGGAATTTTAGAGTGTGGTCACTCAAGGGCGGTGGCTTCTTGGGGTGAGGAGCAAACAAAGGGGGATGTGGATCTTCATCAGTTTTCCCCTGAGTGACTAGTTTTTGAGAAACTTAAGGAAAACAAATACAAATGTCAAAGTTACCTTCAGGTTCATTGCCCACTTTTGAGAGGACAGTTGCACACACACCTGTCTATGTCCTTCAGTCAATGAACAGTTGCTACCAAGTGAACTGACACTCTTTTATATTGTGCAAATCCTATCGTCATTGCTTGGAAACCATGTTGTCTACATATGTCCAGATAGAGCTAAATTTCTCTTCTTCAGAGTGCCTTAATTGAATTTATATGAAGTAAAATATACTTTGGGTTTCTGTAAGAAAAGACACTTAATACATATCACAGAAAAAAATCTGCTGAAAGTGGTTCTATAGTTACCCTCTCATAATAGTTTCCTTTCAAAGGTAGGCTGGGGGATTATGTTTCCTTCTTACATTGCTCTTCACAGGGCTCTGTAACCATTGTTCGAGTCAAAATCAGTAGCTTAAATGTTAAAATCTCTACCTAAGGGGATGATAGATTCCTGTTTTTTACTGAATCCCCTTTTATATATGAAAAAAGCATAGTATTTATTATAAGAGGGATGGACAAAATGGATCTGACTAGAAGGAAAACATATGTTGTAAGAATTACTGAATGCTATTAGATAATAGAAAAACTCATTCCTAAAGTCCCTTAGCTCAAAGCACATTAATGGACAACATGCTGTTCATTTGTTTGATATGTGATATACACATAGGGTGATGTGTTAGATTAGATGGAGTCATGATGAGGAGGACATGAATGTCAGGGTGAAGATGTTGGATTGCCATGGAATCATTTTATTATTTTGAATAGAGAAAATAATAATGGCAACTGTGCTTTAGAAAGACCATCTGTGAGTCATATGTAGAATGGATTATGAAGAGAGTGAAGGCAGAGACACCATCCAGGAGGCTGTTGCAAAAGTTCAAGCAAAGCTAGGAGAATGTCAGATGAAGTCCGTGGTGATGGCAAAGAAGAGCGGGAGTTGGATTCTGGTGAGGATTCCATTTCCACAGAAGGGGGCAGCAGATTAGAAATTGAGGTAAGGCAGAAGAAAACATCAAAAAGGCCTTTCAGTATTTGAGTTTTAGAAATGCAGCCTGGTTTATAATTGATACTAGGAGATGAAAGTGGCTTACTCTCCTCTACAGAGTAATGGCATGATGTAGTTACTGTGGAAGTTCTGCTCACTGTTTTTGGAGACACTTTTACGTGGTAGCATTGCTTAGCAATGTGACTTTGTGTGCAAATCAAGAACATATCCATCTTTCACCAGTGGCCAACATTAACAAAGGTCATAAGAGATATATCAAATCAGTTGGCAAAATTAATAAATTATAATGCAAATAAAATAATGAATGCATATCTGTTTAGCCCCCTATTTCCCTTTAGGTTGTACCACCACGGTAAGTCAAATCCTAAGAGTCGAAAGCAGAATATTCCTTGGTGAACAAGGAATCAGAACAATGAAAGTTGAATAGGCCACATATTTAACAATAGCTGGGTACATTCATATGCCCATAGAAATGACCTTGCCAGGATGACAAACAACTGAAATCTCTCTATCAGGGCTCCATTTTTCCTGCATTGGTCAGGATTGGCTGGGTATGACATGGAAATAAGTAAGTCTGAATCTTAATGGTTTAAAACTAGAAAAATTCTTTGTTGCTGAAACCACATGTCCATTGCACATTGGCTCTCTGCCTGGTCCCTGTTATATTTACGCCATGATTAGAGTGAGGGAAAGCCTCTATCTAGATCACTGCTGGTTTACAGTGGCAGAGAAGAGACACATTCAACTGCATACCCACTTTAAAGTTGTCACAAAGGACACATCACTTCAGCCCATATTCCATTAGACATAGCAAGTATTATGTCCTCTCCTGAGTTCAGGCAGGCGGGGATGAATGAGAATGACTCACAGGGCACTAGAATATTTAGCATTCTGCAGTGCCGTCTACTGCACTAGGTCAGATTTAGATGACAACCAAACTTTCAACTCTGATTTCTTTTTCCTTATTTGACTAATCCTTTCATTGAATATTTTAATGCATGGAAATATCAATGCATCAATCAAGCTACAATAAACTCTTTCTGGAGTGAGAAATTTTCAAACTTTTAAGAATAGCATTGTATATCTCTGCTTTGATTCATTAGAGTTGACTGGTTCATTTCTAAGACAATGCTCTTATATTTTGGAATCCACCTCACTGTATATAAGTCATGTATTTATAGGAACCTTATAGAATCTGAGGCACAGATAGGATATACAAGCTTTATATTAGTCAAAACAACTGTCATTAGTTTGTAGTAAGTGGCCCTAAAATATCAGTGTCTTAATACAAGGAAGTTTTCTTGTTCACATCATAGTCCGATGAGGGTCTGGTAGTTCTCTTTGGTGGCTCTCTTCTGGAGAGATACCTTCTATTTGTCACTGAATCCACTTTTTCATATTCTCCACCTTGGCATGTATCTTGAGACCATCCTAACTAGACTCCATTGATGGGCCCTTTGCTGTCTGTTATTGATTGGGTTGAGCCAATGGAGGACAACAACAGGAGACAACTGAAGAGCAGGAGGAAGGACTGGATAGGGGTGTGTATGTGTGCAGTGCTCTCTCTGCTGGCATCCTGCTTCTTTTCAAGGGGAATTCACCATACAACTCTGTCTTTGGGTTCTGGAATATACTTTTCATTTGCTTCTTCAGTCCAGGAGTGGGAATATATCCCCACAGTTGGTGGCCCTGGGGTCCTGTATCGTTCTCCACTGCTATCTGTAAAACTTGTCCTCACCTATGTAATTTGTCCCTTTGCATCTCTTTTCAGTTTCTCAATTTGTGTGTGCCATGTGTCATCTAACGAGAACTGGGGCCTACGTTCTCGATGCAATCCTGTGGCAATTCAAGCTCTGTCCATCTTGTAGTGTGTCCATCTTAACTACGTGATCTCTGAGGTTGCTGCTGAAGTAAAGATAGTGTGGACACTTGCAAAGGGTTTCGTGGTCAGTCCTGTACGTGCACATATTACTATCCGCATCTTACTGACCAGAACCTAGTCACATGGCCCTAACATAATTGAAATGGAGTCTTGTTGTGGACCCAAATGTAGGAGAGAAATGAGTTTTGTTGCACACGCTGTTATCTGCGTCACAGGTGGAGATGTGCACTAGACAGAAATGGGGCTGTTAACTCAGAAGGATGATATTAAAGACATATAAAAAGCTTGGAAGACACTTGAACATTATGCCAAAATCAACCCTATCACAGCTTCTGATGCATCTCCCCATCCCAACCAGATTTCCTTACAAGCTGTAGCTGACATTACCATTGTTAACTTACTAAGGCTCTGCCCTTCAGCATCATCTTGGATTTCCTCTCTTCCTCTATTTCTGTATTCAATTAGGGCCTGTCGTATCGAATTCAGTTTTGTTGTTCTTCTGTATCCTGCCTCTTCCTTTTCATTTCACCTGACAGCACCCTGGTTTGATGTGCTAGGTGAGGCTGTAAAAGTGAGAACTGGTGCAGAGATCCTCTATGGAGAAAAGACAAAGATGGACTCTCAGGTTTGTCCACAAATATGGAAGCATGAAGAAAAGTTATAAAGTAGACCCAGAAGACTCAATAGAGGCTTTAAGAATTAGCACACTATCACCAAAGCCAGTTCAGGAGTGAACTTCAAGAAGAGAGGCATGGTCCGAAGTGACAAATTCAAGAAAGAGCATGAGGACATGTAGAAAGGAAGTTTCAACACCCGTGCTCATGTCTTCACCAGTATTGGAATGGGGGGCCAGGAATCATTGGGGGCTGCACTGACATTAGGAAGAGAAAGGTATTTCAGTGCAATGAGGACATGTATTTCCATTACCATCATGCTGTCTTCCTTTCCAACCTAAGTGCCTCCAACAGTGTACCTTCTACCTTCCAGGAAGACCTTCCTGTCTTTACTTTCTACCTCATCTA